>NW_027182519.1:600000-860877 GCF_040938575.1 Ambystoma mexicanum | reverse complement strand
AACATGAAATGTGATATCCAACTCCTTCCCTTTCCAAACCTAAGAGCCTATCTATAGCATGAGATGTGATATCCAAGTCCTTCCCATTCCAACCCTTAGACCCTTCCTACAGCATGCAATATGATATCTCAATGATTCTAATAACAAACCTGAGACCCGTCCTATAACATGAGATGGGATATCCAACTCCTTCCCATTCCAATCCTGAGACACTTCCGATAGCAGAGATGTGATATCTCAATGCTTATACCAAACCTGAGACCCTTCCTATAACATGAGATGTGATATCCAAATCCTTCCCGTTCCAAACCTGAGACCGTTCCTTTAGCATGAGATGTGATATCCAGCTCCTTCCCATTCCAATCCTGAGACACTTCCGATAGCATGAGATGTGATATCTCAATGCTTCTAATATCAAAACTGAGACCCTCCCTATAGCATGATATGTGATATCTAAGTCCTTCCCATTCCAATCCTGAGACCCTTCCTATAGCATGAGATGTGATATCTCAATGCTTCTAATACCAAACCTGAGATCCTTCCGATAGCATGAGATGTGATATCTCAATGGTTCTAATACCAAACCTGAGATCCTTCCTATAACATGAGATGTGATATCCAAATCCTTCCCCTTCCAAACCTGAGACCCTCCCTTTAGCATGAGATGTGATATCCAACTCCTTCCCATTCCATTCCTGAGACCCTTCTGATAGCATGAGATGTGATATCTCAATGCTTCTAATACCAAACCTGAGATCCTTCCGATAGCATGAGATGTGATATCTCAATGCCTCTAATACCAAACCTGAGATACTACCTCTAACATGAAATGTGATATCCAACTCTTTCCCCTTCCAAACCTGAGAGCCTTCCTATAGCATGAGATGTGATATCCAAGTCCTTCCCATTCCAATCCTGAGACCCTTCCTATAGCTTGAGATGTGATATCCAACTCCTTCCCATTCCAATTCTGAGACCCTTCCTATACTCTGAGACTTGATATCTCAATGCTTCTAATACCAAACCTGAGACCCGTAATATAACATGAGATGTGATATCCAAATCCTTCCCCTTCCAAACCTTAGACCCTTCCTTTATCATGAGATGTGATATCCAACTCCTTCCCATTCCAATCCTGAGACCCTTCCGATATCATGAGATGTGATATCTCAAAGCTTCTAATATCAAACTTGAGACCCTCCCTATAGCATGAGATGTGATATCCAAGTCCTTCCCATTCCAATCCTGAGACCCTTCCTATAGCATGAGATGTGATATCTCAATGCTTCTAATACCAAACCTGAGACCCTTCCTATAACATGAGATGGGAATATCCAACTCCTTCCCATTCCAATCCTGAGACCCTTCCGATAGCAGAGATGTGATATCTCAATGCTTATACCAAACCTGAGACCCTTCCTATGGCATGAGATGTGATATCCAACTCCTTGCCATTCAAATCCTGAGACCCTTCCTATAGCATGAGAAGGGATATCCAACTCCTTCCCAATCCAATCCTGAGACCCGTCCTATAGCATGAGATGTGATATCTCAATGCTTATACCAAACCTGAGACACTTCCTATAGCATGAGATGTGATATCCAACTACTTCCCATTCCAATCCTGAGACCCTTCCTATAGCATGAGATGTGATATCTCAATGCTTCTAATACCAAACCTGAGATCCTTCCTCTAACATGAAATGTGATATCCAACTCCTTCCCTTTCCAAACCTAAGAGCCTATCTATAGCATGAGATGTGATATCCAAGTCCTTCCCATTCCAACCCTTAGACCCTTCCTACAGCATGCAATATGATATCTCAATGATTCTAATAACAAACCTGAGACCCGTCCTATAACATGAGATGGGATATCCAACTCCTTCCCATTCCAATCCTGAGACACTTCCGATAGCAGAGATGTGATATCTCAATGCTTATACCAAACCTGAGACCCTTCCTATAACATGAGATGTGATATCCAGCTCCTTCCCATTCCAATCCTGAGACACTTCCGATAGCATGAGATGTGATATCTCAATGCTTCTAATATCAAAACTGAGACCCTCCCTATAGCATGATATGTGATATCTAAGTCCTTCCCATTCCAATCCTGAGACCCTTCCTATAGCATGAGATATGATATCTCAATACTTCTAATACCAAACGTGAGATCCTTCCGATAACATGAGATGTGATATCCAAATCCTTCCCCTTCCAAACCTGAGACCCTCCCTTTAGCATGAGATGTGATATCCAACTCCTTCCCATTCCAATCCTGAGACCCTTCTGATAGCATGAGATGTGATATCTCAATGCTTCTAATACCAAACCTGAGATCCTTCCGATAGCATGAGATGTGATATCTCAATGGTTCTAATACCAAACCTGAGATCCTTCCTATAACATGAGATGTGATATCCAAATCCTTCCCCTTCCAAACCTGAGACCCTCCCTTTAGCATGAGATGTGATATCCAACTCCTTCCCATTCCAATCCTGAGACCCTTCCTATAGCATGAGATGTGATATCTCAATGCTTCTAATACCAAACCTGAGATCCTTCCTCTAACATGAAATGTGATATCCAACTCCTTCCCTTTCCAAACCTAAGAGCCTATCTATAGCATGAGATGTGATATCCAAGTCCCTCCCATTCCAACCCTTAGACCCTTCCTACAGCATGCAATATGATATCTCAATGATTCTAATAACAAACCTGAGACCCGTCCTATAACATGAGATGGGATATCCAACTCCTTCCCATTCCAATCCTGAGACACTTCCGATAGCAGAGATGTGATATCTCAATGCTTATACCAAACCTGAGACCCTTCCTATAACATGAGATGTGATATCCAAATCCTTCCCGTTCCAAACCTGAGACCCTTCCTTTAGCATGAGATGTGATATCCAGCTCCTTCCCATTCCAATCCTGAGACACTTCCGATAGCATGAGATGTGATATCTCAATGCTTCTAATATCAAAACTGAGACCCTCCCTATAGCATGATATGTGATATCTAAGTCCTTCCCATTCCAATCCTGAGACCCTTCCTATAGCATGAGATATGATATCTCAATACTTCTAATACCAAACGTGAGATCCTTCCGATAACATGAGATGTGATATCCAAATCCTTCCCCTTCCAAACCTGAGACCCTCCCTTTAGCATGAGATGTGATATCCAACTCCTTCCCATTCCAATCCTGAGACCCTTCTGATAGCATGAGATGTGATATCTCAATGCTTCTAATACCAAACCTGAGATCCTTCCGATAGCATGAGATGTGATATCTCAATGGTTCTAATACCAAACCTGAGATCCTTCCTATAACATGAGATGTGATATCCAAATCCTTCCCCTTCCAAACCTGAGACCCTCCCTTTAGCATGAGATGTGATATCCAACTCCTTCCCATTCCATTCCTGAGACCCTTCTGATAGCATGAGATGTGATATCTCAATGCCTCTAATACCAAACCTGAGATCCTACCTCTAACATGAAATGTGATATCCAACTCTTTCCCCTTCCAAACCTGAGAGCCTTCCTATAGCATGAGATGTGATATCCAAGTCCTTCCCATTCCAATCCTGAGACCCTTCCTATAGCTTGAGATGTGATATCCAACTCCTTCCCATTCCAATTCTGAGACCCTTCCTATACTCTGAGACTTGATATCTCAATGCTTCTAATACCAAACCTGAGACCCGTAATATAACATGAGATGTGATATCCAAATCCTTCCCCTTCCAAACCTTAGACCCTTCCTTTATCATGAGATGTGATATCCAACTCCTTCCCATTCCAATCCTGAGACCCTTCCGATATCATGAGATGTGATATCTCAAAGCTTCTAATATCAAACTTGAGACCCTCCCTATAGCATGAGATGTGATATCCAAGTCCTTCCCATTCCAATCCTGAGACCCTTCCTATAGCATGAGATGTGATATCTCAATGCTTCTAATACCAAACCTGAGACCCTTCCTATAACATGAGATGGGAATATCCAACTCCTTCCCATTCCAATCCTGAGACCCTTCCGATAGCAGAGATATGATATCTCAATGCTTATACCAAACCTGAGACCCTTCCTATGGCATGAGATGTGATATCCAACTCCTTGCCATTCAAATCCTGAGACCCTTCCTATAGCATGAGAAGGGATATCCAACTCCTTCCCAATCCAATCCTGAGACCCCTCCGATAGCAGAGACGTGATATCTCAATGCTTCTACCAATCCTGAGACCCTTCCTTTAGCATGAGATGTGATATCCAAATCCTTCACATTCCAATCCTGAGACCCTTCCTATAGCATGAGATGTGATATCTCAATGCTTCTAATACCAAACCTGAGATCCTTCCTATAACATGAGATGTGATATCCAATTCCTTCCCATTCCAACCCTTAGACCCTTCCTACAGCATGCAATATGATATCTCAATGATTCTAATAACAAACCTGAGACCCGTCCTATAACATGAGATGGGATATCCAACTCCTTCCCATTCCAATCCTGAGACACTTCCGATAGCAGAGATGTGATATCTCAATGCTTATACCAAACCTGAGACCCTTCCTATAACATGAGATGTGATATCCAGCTCCTTCCCATTCCAATCCTGAGACACTTCCGATAGCATGAGATGTGATATCTCAATGCTTCTAATATCAAAACTGAGACCCTCCCTATAGCATGATATGTGATATCTAAGTCCTTCCCATTCCAATCCTGAGACCCTTCCTATAGCATGAGATATGATATCTCAATACTTCTAATACCAAACCTGAGACCCTCCCTTTAGCATGAGATGTGATATCCAACTCCTTCCCATTCCAATCCTGAGACCCTTCTGATAGCATGAGATGTGATATCTCAATGCTTCTAATACCAAACCTGAGATCCTTCCGATAGCATGAGATGTGAAATCTCAATGGTTCTAATACCAAACCTGAGATCCTTCCTATAACATGAGATGTGATATCCAAGTCCTTCCCATTCCAACCCTTAGACCCTTCCTACAGCATGCAATATGATATCTCAATGATTCTAATAACAAACCTGAGACCCGTCCTATAACATGAGATGGGATATCCAACTCCTTCCCATTCCAATCCTGAGACACTTCCGATAGCAGAGATGTGATATCTCAATGCTTATACCAAACCTGAGACCCTTCCTATAACATGAGATGTGATATCCAGCTCCTTCCCATTCCAATCCTGAGACACTTCCGATAGCATGAGATGTGATATCTCAATGCTTCTAATATCAAAACTGAGACCCTCCCTATAGCATGATATGTGATATCTAAGTCCTTCCCATTCCAATCCTGAGACCCTTCCTATAGCATGAGATATGATATCTCAATACTTCTAATACCAAACGTGAGATCCTTCCGATAACATGAGATGTGATATCCAAATCCTTCCCCTTCCAAACCTGAGACCCTCCCTTTAGCATGAGATGTGATATCCAACTCCTTCCCATTCCAATCCTGAGACCCTTCTGATAGCATGAGATGTGATATCTCAATGCTTCTAATACCAAACCTGAGATCCTTCCGATAGCATGAGATGTGATATGTCAATGGTTCTAATACCAAACCTGAGATCCTTCCTATAACATGAGATGTGATATCCAAATCCTTCCCCTTCCAAACCTGAGACCCTCCCTTTAGCATGAGATGTGATATCCAACTCCTTCCCATTGCAATCCTGAGACCCTTCCTATAGCATGAGATGTGATATCTCAATGCTTCTAATACCAAACCTGAGATCCTTCCTCTAACATGAAATGTGATATCCAACTCCTTCCCTTTCCAAACCTAAGAGCCTATCTATAGCATGAGATGTGATATCCAAGTCCTTCCCATTCCAACCCTTAGACCCTTCCTACAGCATGCAATATGATATCTCAATGATTCTAATAACAAACCTGAGACCCGTCCTATAACATGAGATGGGATATCCAACTCCTTCCCATTCCAATCCTGAGACACTTCCGATAGCAGAGATGTGATATCTCAATGCTTATACCAAACCTGAGACCCTTCCTATAACATGAGATGTGATATCCAAATCCTTCCCGTTCCAAACCTGAGACCCTTCCTTTAGCATGAGATGTGATATCCAGCTCCTTCCCATTCCAATCCTGAGACACTTCCGATAGCATGAGATGTGATATCTCAATGCTTCTAATATCAAAACTGAGACCCTCCCTATAGCATGATATGTGATATCTAAGTCCTTCCCATTCCAATCCTGAGACCCTTCCTATAGCATGAGATATGATATCTCAATACTTCTAATACCAAACGTGAGATCCTTCCGATAACATGAGATGTGATATCCAAATCCTTCCCCTTCCAAACCTGAGACCCTCCCTTTAGCATGAGATGTGATATCCAACTCCTTCCCATTCCAATCCTGAGACCCTTCTGATAGCATGAGATGTGATATCTCAATGCTTCTAATACCAAACCTGAGATCCTTCCGATAGCATGAGATGTGATATCTCAATGGTTCTAATACCAAACCTGAGATCCTTCCTATAACATGAGATGTGATATCCAAATCCTTCCCCTTCCAAACCTGAGACCCTCCCTTTAGCATGAGATGTGATATCCAACTCCTTCCCATTCCATTCCTGAGACCCTTCTGATAGCATGAGATGTGATATCTCAATGCCTCTAATACCAAACCTGAGATCCTACCTCTAACATGAAATGTGATATCCAACTCTTTCCCCTTCCAAACCTGAGAGCCTTCCTATAGCATGAGATGTGATATCCAAGTCCTTCCCATTCCAATCCTGAGACCCTTCCTATAGCTTGAGATGTGATATCCAACTCCTTCCCATTCCAATTCTGAGACCCTTCCTATACTCTGAGACTTGATATCTCAATGCTTCTAATACCAAACCTGAGACCCGTAATATAACATGAGATGTGATATCCAAATCCTTCCCCTTCCAAACCTTAGACCCTTCCTTTATCATGAGATGTGATATCCAACTCCTTCCCATTCCAATCCTGAGACCCTTCCGATATCATGAGATGTGATATCTCAAAGCTTCTAATATCAAACTTGAGACCCTCCCTATAGCATGAGATGTGATATCCAAGTCCTTCCCATTCCAATCCTGAGACCCTTCCTATAGCATGAGATGTGATATCTCAATGCTTCTAATACCAAACCTGAGACCCTTCCTATAACATGAGATGGGAATATCCAACTCCTTCCCATTCCAATCCTGAGACCCTTCCGATAGCAGAGATATGATATCTCAATGCTTATACCAAACCTGAGACCCTTCCTATGGCATGAGATGTGATATCCAACTCCTTGCCATTCAAATCCTGAGACCCTTCCTATAGCATGAGAAGGGATATCCAACTCCTTCCCAATCCAATCCTGAGACCCCTCCGATAGCAGAGACGTGATATCTCAATGCTTCTACCAATCCTGAGACCCTTCCTTTAGCATGAGATGTGATATCCAAATCCTTCACATTCCAATCCTGAGACCCTTCCTATAGCATGAGATGTGATATCTCAATGCTTCTAATACCAAACCTGAGATCCTTCCTATAACATGAGATGTGATATCCAATTCCTTCCCATTCCAAACCTGAGACCCTTCCTATTGGATGAGATATGATATCCAACTCCTTCCCATTCCAACCCTGAGACCCTTCCTATAGCATGAGATGTGATGTCTCAATGCTTCTAATACCAAACCTGAGATCCTTCCTATAACATGAGATGTGATATCCAACTCCTTCCATTCCAATCCTGAGAATCGTCCTATAGCATGAGATGTGATATCTCAATGCTTATACCAAACCTGAGACCCTTCCTATAGCATGAGATGTGATATCCAACTACTTCCCATTCCAATCCTGAGACCCTTCCTATAGCATGAGATGTGATATCTCAATGCTTCTAATACCAAACCTGAGATCCTTCCTCTAACATGAAATGTGATATCCAACTCCTTCCCTTTCCAAACCTAAGAGCCTATCTATAGCATGAGATGTGATATCCAAGTCCTTCCCGTTCCAATCCTTAGACCCTTCCTACAGCATGCAATATGATATCTCAATGATTCTAATAACAAACCTGAGACCTGTCCTATAGCATGAGATATGATATCCAAGTCCTTCCCATTCCAATCCTGAGACCCTTCCTATAACATGAAATGTGATATCCAACTCCTTCCCATTCCAACCTGAGACCCTTCCTATAGCATGAGATGGGATATCCAACTTCTTCCAAATCCAATACTGATACCCTTCCGATAGCATGAGATGTGATATCCCAATGCTTCTACCAAACCTGAGACCCATACTATGGCATGAGATGTGATATCAAACTCCTTCCCATTCCAATCCTGAGACCCTTCCTATAGCTTGAGGTGTGATATCCAACTCCTTCCCATTCCAATTCTGAGACCCTTCTTATACCATGAGACTTGATATCTCAATGCTTCTAATACCAAACCTGAGACCCGTCCTATAACATGAGATGTGATATCCAAATCCTTCCCCTTCCAAACCTTAGACCCTTCCTTTATCATGAGATGTGGTATCCAACTCCTTCCCATTCCAATCCTGAGACCCTTCCGATATCATGAGATTTGTTATCTCAATGCTTCTAATATCAAACTTGAGACCCTCCCTATAGCATGAGATGTGACATCCAAGTCATTCCCATTCCAATCCTGAGACCCTTCCTATAGCATGAGATGTGATATCTCTATGCTTCTAATACCAAACCTGAGACCCTTCCTATAACATGAGATGGGATATCCAACTCCTTCCCATTCCAATCCTGAGACCCTTCCGATAGCAGAGATGTGATATCTCAATGCTTATACCAAACATGAGACCCTTCCTATGGCCTGAGATGTCATATACAACTCCTTCCCATTCCAATCCTGAGACCCTTCCTTTAGCATGAGATGTGATATCTCAATGCTTATACCAAATCTGAGACCCTTCCTATAGCATGAGATGTGATGTCTCAATGCTTCTAATAGCAAACCTGAGATCCTTCCTATAACATGAGATGTGATATCCAACTCCTTCCATTCCAATCCTGAGACCCGTCCTATAGCATGAGATGTGATATCTCAATGCTTATACCAAACCTGAGACACTTCCTATAGCATGAGATGTGATATCCAACTACTTCCCATTCCAATCCTGAGACCCTTCCTATAGCATGAGATGTGATATCTCAATGCTTCTAATACCAAACCTGAGATCCTTCCTCTAACATGAAATGTGATATCCAACTCCTTCCCTTTCCAAACCTAAGAGCCTATCTATAGCATGAGATGTGATATCCAAGTCCTTCCCATTCCAACCCTTAGACCCTTCCTACAGCATGCAATATGATATCTCAATGATTCTAATAACAAACCTGAGACCCGTCCTATAACATGAGATGGGATATCCAACTCCTTCCCATTCCAATCCTGAGACACTTCCGATAGCAGAGATGTGATATCTCAATGCTTATACCAAACCTGAGACCCTTCCTATAACATGAGATGTGATATCCAAATCCTTCCCGTTCCAAACCTGAGACCCTTCCTTTAGCATGAGATGTGATATCCAGCTCCTTCCCATTCCAATCCTGAGACACTTCCGATAGCATGAGATGTGATATCTCAATGCTTCTAATATCAAAACTGAGACCCTCCCTATAGCATGATATGTGATATCTAAGTCCTTCCCATTCCAATCCTGAGACCCTTCCTATAGCATGAGATATGATATCTCAATACTTCTAATACCAAACGTGAGATCCTTCCGATAACATGAGATGTGATATCCAAATCCTTCCCCTTCCAAACCTGAGACCCTCCCTTTAGCATGAGATGTGATATCCAACTCCTTCCCATTCCAATCCTGAGACCCTTCTGATAGCATGAGATGTGATATCTCAATGCTTCTAATACCAAACCTGAGATCCTTCCGATAGCATGAGATGTGATATCTCAATGGTTCTAATACCAAACCTGAGATCCTTCCTATAACATGAGATGTGATATCCAAATCCTTCCCCTTCCAAACCTGAGACCCTCCCTTTAGCATGAGATGTGATATCCAACTCCTTCCCATTCCAATCCTGAGACCCTTCCTATAGCATGAGATGTGATATCTCAATGCTTCTAATACCAAACCTGAGATCCTTCCTCTAACATGAAATGTGATATCCAACTCCTTCCCTTTCCAAACCTAAGAGCCTATCTATAGCATGAGATGTGATATCCAAGTCCTTCCCATTCCAACCCTTAGACCCTTCCTACAGCATGCAATATGATATCTCAATGATTCTAATAACAAACCTGAGACCCGTCCTATAACATGAGATGGGATATCCAACTCCTTCCCATTCCAATCCTGAGACACTTCCGATAGCAGAGATGTGATATCTCAATGCTTATACCAAACCTGAGACCCTTCCTATAACATGAGATGTGATATCCAAATCCTTCCCGTTCCAAACCTGAGACCCTTCCTTTAGCATGAGATGTGATATCCAGCTCCTTCCCATTCCAATCCTGAGACACTTCCGATAGCATGAGATGTGATATCTCAATGCTTCTAATATCAAAACTGAGACCCTCCCTATAGCATGATATGTGATATCTAAGTCCTTCCCATTCCAATCCTGAGACCCTTCCTATAGCATGAGATATGATATCTCAATACTTCTAATACCAAACGTGAGATCCTTCCGATAACATGAGATGTGATTTCCAAATCCTTCCCCTTCCAAACCTGAGACCCTCCCTTTAGCATGAGATGTGATATCCAACTCCTTCCCATTCCAATCCTGAGACCCTTCTGATAGCATGAGATGTGATATCTCAATGCTTCTAATACCAAACCTGAGATCCTTCCGATAGCATGAGATGTGATATCTCAATGGTTCTAATACCAAACCTGAGATCCTTCCTATAACATGAGATGTGATATCCAAATCCTTCCCCTTCCAAACCTGAGACCCTCCCTTTAGCATGAGATGTGATATCCAACTCCTTCCCATTCCATTCCTGAGACCCTTCTGATAGCATGAGATGTGATATCTCAATGCTTCTAATACCAAACCTGAGATCCTTCCGATAGCATGAGATGTGATATCTCAATGCCTCTAATACCAAACCTGAGATCCTACCTCTAACATGAAATGTGATATCCAACTCTTTCCCCTTCCAAACCTGAGAGCCTTCCTATAGCATGAGATGTGATATCCAAGTCCTTCCCATTCCAATCCTGAGACCCTTCCTATAGCTTGAGATGTGATATCCAACTCCTTCCCATTCCAATTCTGAGACCCTTCCTATACTCTGAGACTTGATATCTCAATGCTTCTAATACCAAACCTGAGACCCGTAATATAACATGAGATGTGATATCCAAATCCTTCCCCTTCCAAACCTTAGACCCTTCCTTTATCATGAGATGTGATATCCAACTCCTTCCCATTCCAATCCTGAGACCCTTCCGATATCATGAGATGTGATATCTCAAAGCTTCTAATATCAAACTTGAGACCCTCCCTATAGCATGAGATGTGATATCCAAGTCCTTCCCATTCCAATCCTGAGACCCTTCCTATAGCATGAGATGTGATATCTCAATGCTTCTAATACCAAACCTGAGACCCTTCCTATAACATGAGATGGGAATATCCAACTCCTTCCCATTCCAATCCTGAGACCCTTCCGATAGCAGAGATGTGATATCTCAATGCTTATACCAAACCTGAGACCCTTCCTATGGCATGAGATGTGATATCCAACTCCTTGCCATTCAAATCCTGAGACCCTTCCTATAGCATGAGAAGGGATATCCAACTCCTTCCCAATCCAATCCTGAGACCCGTCCTATAGCATGAGATGTGATATCTCAATGCTTATACCAAACCTGAGACACTTCCTATAGCATGAGATGTGATATCCAACTACTTCCCATTCCAATCCTGAGACCCTTCCTATAGCATGAGATGTGATATCTCAATGCTTCTAATACCAAACCTGAGATCCTTCCTCTAACATGAAATGTGATATCCAACTCCTTCCCTTTCCAAACCTAAGAGCCTATCTATAGCATGAGATGTGATATCCAAGTCCTTCCCATTCCAACCCTTAGACCCTTCCTACAGCATGCAATATGATATCTCAATGATTCTAATAACAAACCTGAGACCCGTCCTATAACATGAGATGGGATATCCAACTCCTTCCCATTCCAATCCTGAGACACTTCCGATAGCAGAGATGTGATATCTCAATGCTTATACCAAACCTGAGACCCTTCCTATAACATGAGATGTGATATCCAGCTCCTTCCCATTCCAATCCTGAGACACTTCCGATAGCATGAGATGTGATATCTCAATGCTTCTAATATCAAAACTGAGACCCTCCCTATAGCATGATATGTGATATCTAAGTCCTTCCCATTCCAATCCTGAGACCCTTCCTATAGCATGAGATATGATATCTCAATACTTCTAATACCAAACGTGAGATCCTTCCGATAACATGAGATGTGATATCCAAATCCTTCCCCTTCCAAACCTGAGACCCTCCCTTTAGCATGAGATGTGATATCCAACTCCTTCCCATTCCAATCCTGAGACCCTTCTGATAGCATGAGATGTGATATCTCAATGCTTCTAATACCAAACCTGAGATCCTTCCGATAGCATGAGATGTGATATCTCAATGGTTCTAATACCAAACCTGAGATCCTTCCTATAACATGAGATGTGATATCCAAATCCTTCCCCTTCCAAACCTGAGACCCTCCCTTTAGCATGAGATGTGATATCCAACTCCTTCCCATTCCAATCCTGAGACCCTTCCTATAGCATGAGATGTGATATCTCAATGCTTCTAATACCAAACCTGAGATCCTTCCTCTAACATGAAATGTGATATCCAACTCCTTCCCTTTCCAAACCTAAGAGTCTCAGGTTTGGTATTAGAAGCATTGAGATATCACATCTCATGCTATAGGAAGGGTCTCAGGATTGGAATGTGAAGGATTTGGATATCACATCTCATGCTAAAGGAAGGGTCTCAGGTTTGGTAGAAGCATTGAGATATCACGTCTCTGCTATCGGAAGCGTCTCAGGATTGGATTGGGAAGGAGTTGGATATCCCTTCTCATGCTATAGGAAGAGTCTCAGGATTTGAATGGCAAGGAGTTGGATATCACATCTCATGCCATAGGAAGGGTCTCAGGTTTGTTATAAGCATTGAGATATCACATCTCTGCTATCGGAAGGGTCTCAGGATTGGATTGGGAAGGAGTTGGATATCCCTTCTCATGCTATAGGAAGTGTCTCAGGTTGGAATGGGAAGGAGTTGGATATCACATCTCATGTTATAGGAAGGGTCTCAGGATTGGAATGGGAAGGATTTGGATATCACATCCCTTGCTATAGGAAGGGTCTCAGGATTGGAATGGGTAGGAGTTGGATATTACTTTCTTGCTATTGGAAGGGTCTCATGTTTGGAATGGGAAGGAGTTGGATATCACATATGCTATAGTTAGTGTCTCAGGTTTGGAACGGGAAGGAGTTGGATATCACATCTCATGTTATAGGAAGGGTCTCAGGTTTGGTATAAGCATTGAGATATCACATCTCTGCTATCGGAAGCGGCTCAGGATTGGAATGGGAAGGAGTTGGATATCCCATCTAATGTTATAGGAAGAGTCTCTGGTTTGGTATTAGAATCATTGAGATATCACATCGCATGCTGTAGGAAGGGTCTAAGGATTGGAATGGGATGGACTTGGATATCACATCTCATGCTATAGGTAGGCTCTCAGGTTTGGTATAAGCATTGAGATATCACATCTCATGCTATAGGAAGGGTCTCAGGATTGGAATGGGAAGGAATTGGATATCACATCATGCTATAGGAAGGGTCTCAGATTTGGTATAAGCATTGAGATATCACATCTCATGCTAAAGGAAGGGTCTCAGGATTGGAATGGGAAGGAGTTGTATATGACATCTCAGGCCATAGGAAGGTTCTCAGGTTTGGTATAAGCATTGAGATATCACATCTCTGCTATCGGAAGTGTCTCAGGATTTGAATGGGAAGGAGTTGGATATCCCATCTCATGTTATAGGACGGGTCTCAGGTTTGTTATTAGAATCATTGAGATATCATATTGCATGCTGTTGGAAGGGTCTAAGGGTTGGAATGGGAAGGACTTGGATATCACATCTCATGCTATAGATAGGCTCTTAGGTTTGGAAAGGGAAGGAGTTGGATATCACATTTCATGTTAGAGGAAGGATCTCAGGTTTGGTATTAGAAGCATTGAGATATCACATCTCATGCTCTAGGAAGGGTCTCAGGATTGGAATGGGAAGCATTTGGATATCACATCTCATGCTATAGGAAGGGTCTCAGGTTTGGTATAAGCATTGAGATATCACATCTCATGCTATAGGACGGGTCTCAGGATTGGAATGGAAGGAGTTGGATATCACATCTCATGTTATACGAAGGATCTCAGGTTTGGTATTAGAAGCATTGAGACATCACATCTCATGCTATAGGAAGGGTCTCAGGGTTGGAATGGGAAGGAGTTGGATATCACATCTCATCCAATAGGAAGGGCCTCAGGTTTGGAATGGGAAGGAATTGGATATCACATCTCATGTTATAGGAAGGATCTCAGGTTTGGTATTAGAAGCATTGAGATATCACATCTCATGCTATAGGAAGGGTCTCAGGATTGGAATGTGAAGGATTTGGATATCACATCTCATGCTAAAGGAAGGGTCTCAGGTTTGGTAGAAGCATTGAGATATCACGCCTCTGCTATCGGAAGGGTCTCAGGATTGGATTGGGAAGGAGTTGGATATCACATCTCATGCCATTGGAAGGGTCTCAGGTTTGGTATAAGCATTGAGATATCACATCTCTGCTATCGGAAGGGTCTCAGGTTTGGATTGGGAAGGAGTTGGATATCCCTTCTCATGCTATAGGAAGTGTCTCAGGTTGGAATGGGAAGGAGTTGGATATCACATCTCATTCATGTTATAGGAAGGGTCTCAGGATTGGAATGGGAAGGATTTGGATATCACATCTCTTGCTATAGGAAGGGTCTCAGGATTGGAATGGGTAGGAGTTGGATATTACTTTCTTGCTATAGGAGGGGTCTCATGTTTGGAATGGGAAGGAGTTGGATATCACATATGCTATAGTTAGTGTCTCAGGTTTGCAACGGGAAGGAGTTGGATATCACATCTCATGTTATAGGAAGGGTCTCAGGTTTGGTATAAGCATTGAGATATCACATCTCTGCTATCGGAAGCGGCTCAGGATTGGAATGGGAAGGAGTTGGATATCCCATCTCATGTTATAGGAAGAGTCTCTGGTTTGGTATTAGAATCATTGAGATATCACATCGCATGCTCTGTAGGAAGGGTCTAAGGATTGGAATGGGATGGACTTGGATATCACATCTCATGCTATAGGTAGGCTCTCAGGTGGTTTGGTATAAGCATTGAGATATCACATCTCATGCTATAGGAAGGGTCTCAGGATTGGAATGGGAAGGAATTGGATATCACATCTCATGCTATAGGAAGGGTCTCAGATTTGGTATAAGCATTGAGATATCACATCTCATGCTAAAGGAAGGGTCTCAGGATTGGAATGGGAAGGAGTTGTATACGACATCTCAGGCCATAGGAAGGTTCTCAGGTTTGGTATAAGCATTGAGATATCACATCTCTGCTATCGGAAGGGTCTCAGGATTTGAATGGGAAGGAGTTGGATATCCCATCTCATGTTATAGGAAGGGTCTCAGGTTTGGTATAAGCATTGAGATATCACATCTCATGCTATAGGAAGGGTCTCAGGATTTGAATGGCAAGGAGTTGGATATCACATCTCATGCCATAGGAAGGGTCTCAGGTTTGGTATAAGCATTGAGATATCACATCTCTGCTATCGGAAGGGTCTCAGGATTGGATTGGGAAGGAGTTGGATATCCCTTCTCAGGCTATAGGAAGTGTCTCAGGTTGGAATGGGAAGGAGTTGGATATCACATCTCATGTTATAGGAAGGGTCTCAGGATTGGAATGGGAAGGATTTGGATATCACATCTCTTGCTATAGGAAGGGTCTCAGGATTGGAATGGGTAGGAGTTGGATATTACTTTCTTGCTATAGGAAGGGTCTCATGTTTGGAATGGGAAGGAGTTGGATATCACATATGCTATAGTTAGTGTCTCAGGTTTGGAACGGGAAGGAGTTGGATATCACATCTCATGTTATAGGAAGGGTCTCAGGTTTGGTATAAGCATTGAGATATCACATCTCTGCTATCAGAAGCGGCTCAGGATTGGAATGGGAAGGAGTTGGATATCCCATCTCATGTTATAGGAAGAGTCTCTGGTTTGGTATTAGAATCATTGAGATATCACATCGCATGCTGTAGGAAGGGTCTAAGGATTGGAATGGGATGGACTTGGATATCACATCTCATGCTATAGGTAGGCTCTCAGGTTTGGTATAAGCATTGAGATATCACGTCTCATGCTATAGGAAGGGTCTCAGGATTGGAATGGGAAGGAATTGGATATCACATTTCATGCTATAGGAAGGGTCTCAGATTTGGTATAAGCATTGAGATATCACATCTCATGCTAAAGGAAGGGTCTCAGGATTGGAATGGGAAGGAGTTGTATATGACATCTCAGGCCATAGGAAGGTTCTCAGGTTTGGTATAAGCATTGAGATATCACATCTCTGCTATCGGAAGGGTCTCAGGATTGGAATGGGAAGGAGTTGGATATCCCATCTCATATTATAGGAAGGGTCTCAGGTTTGGTATTAGAAGCATAGAGATATCACATCTCATGCTATAGGAAGGGTCTCAGGATTTGAATGGCAAGGAGTTGGATATCACATCTCATGCCATAGGAAGGGTCTCAGGTTTGGTATAAGCATTGAGATATCACATCTCTGCTATCGGAAGGGTCTCAGGATTGGATTGGGAAGGAGTTGGATATCCCTTCTCATGCTATAGGAAGTGTCTCAGGTTGGAATGGGAAGGAGTTGGATATCACATCTCATGTTATAGGAAGGGTCTCAGGATTGGAATGGGAAGGATTTGGATATCACATTTCTTGCTATAGGAAGGGTCTCAGGATTGGAATGGGTAGGAGTTGGATATTACTTTCTTGCTATAGGAAGGGTCTCATGTTTGGAATGGGAAGGAGTTGGATATCACATATGCTATAGTTAGTGTCTCAGGTTTGGAATGGGATGGACTTGGATATCACATCTCATGCTATAGGAAGGGTCTCAGATTTGGTATAAGCATTGAGATATCACATCTCATGCTAAAGGAAGGGTCTCAGGATTGGAATGGGAAGGAGTTGTATATGACATCTCAGGCCATAGGAAGGTTCTCAGGTTTGGTATAAGCATTGAGATATCACATCTCTGCTATCGGAAGGGTCTCAGGATTGGAATGGGAAGGAGTTGGATATCCCATCTCATGTTATAGGAAGGGTCTCAGGTTTGGTATTAGAAGCATTGAGATATCACATCTCATGCTATAGGAAGGGTCTCAGGATTGGAATGTGAAGGATTTGGATATTACATCTCATGCTAAAGGAAGGGTCTCAGGTTTGGTATAAGCATTGAGATATCACATCTCTGCTATCGGAAGGGTCTCAGGATTGGATTGGGAAGGAGTTGGATATCCCTTCTCATGCTATAGGAAGTGTCTCAGGTTGGAATGGGAAGGAGTTGGATATCACATCTCATGTTATAGGAAGGGTCTCAGGATTGGAATGGGAAGGATTTGGATATCACATCTCTTGCTATAGGAAGGGTCTCGGGATATGAATGGGTAGGAGTTGGATATTACTTTCTTGCTATAGGAAGGGTCTCATGTTTGGAATGGGAAGGATTTGGATATCACATATGCTATAGTTAGTGTCTCAGGTTTGGAACGGGAAGGAGTTGGATATCACATCTCATGTTATAGGAAGGGTCTCAGGTTTGGTATAAGCATTGAGATATCACATCTCTGCTATCGGAAGCGGCTCAGGATTGGAATGGGAAGGAGTTGGATATCCCATCTCATGTTATATTAAGAGTCTCTGGTTTGGTATTAGAATCATTGAGATATCACATCGCATGCTGTAGGAAGGGTCTAAGGATTGGAATGGGATGGACTTGGATATCACATCTCATGCTATAGGAAGGGTCTCAGATTTGGTATAAGCAATGAGATATCACATTTCATGCTAAAGGAAGGGTCTCAGGATTGTAGGCTCTCAGGTTTGGTATAAGCATTGAGATATCACATCTCATGCTATAGGAAGGGTCTCAGGATTGGAATGGGAAGGACTTGGATGTCACATCTCATGCTATAGGGAGGGTCTCAAGTTTGATATTAGAAGCATTGAGATAACAAATCTCATGATATCGGAAGGGTCTCAGGATTGGAATGGGAAGGAGTTGGATACCACATCTCATGATAAAGGAAGGGTCTAAGGTTTGGAAGGGGAAGGATTTGGATATCACATCTCATGTTATAGGACGGGTCTCAGGTTTGGTATTAGAAGCATTGAGATATCAAGTCTCATGGTATAAGAAGGGTTTCAGAATTGGAATGGGAATGAGTTGGATAACACACCTCAAGCTATAGGAAGGGTCTCAGGATTGGAATGGGAAGGAGTTTGATATCACATCTCATGCCATAGTATGGGTCTCAGGTTTGGTAGAAGCATTGGGACATCACATCTCATGCTATCGGAAGGGTATCAGTATTGGATTTGGAAGAAGTTGGATATCCCATCTCATGCTATAGGAAGGGTCTCAGGTTGGAATGGGAAGGAGTTGGATATCACATTTCATGTTATAGGAAGGGTCTCAGGATTGGAATGGGAAGGACTTGGATATCATATCTCATGCTATAGGACGGGTCTCAGGTTTGTTATTAGAATCATTGAGATATCATATTGCATGCTGTAGGAAGGGTCTAAGGTTTGGAAAGGGAAGGAGTTGGATATCACATTTCATGTTAGAGGAAGGATCTCAGGTTTGGTATTAGAAGCATTGAGATATCACATCTCATGCTATAGGAAGGGTCTCAGGATTGGAATGTGAAGGATTTGGATATCACATCTCATGCTAAAGGAAGGGTCTCAGGTTTGGTAGAAGCATTGAGATATCAGATCTCTGCTATCGGAAGGGTCTCAGGATTGGATTGGGAAGGAGTTGGATATCCCTTCTCATGCTATAGGAAGGGTCTCAGGATTTGAATGGGAAGGAGTTGGATATCACATCTCATGTTATAGGAAGGGTCTCAGGATTGGAATGGGAAGGATTTGGATATTACTTTCTTGCTATAGGAAGGGTCTCATGTTTGGAATGGGAAGGAGTTGGATATCACATATGCTATAGTTAGTGTCTCAGGTTTGGAACGGGAAGGAGTTGGACATCACATCTCATGTTATAGGAAGGGTCTCATGTTTGGTATAAGCATTGAGATATCACATCTCTGCTATCGGAAGCGGCTCAGGATTGTAATGGGAAGGAGTTGGATATCCCATCTCATGTTATAGTAAGAGTCTCTGGTTTGGTATTAGAATCATTGAGATATCACATCGCATGCTGTAGGAAGGGTCTAAGGATTGGAATGGGATGGACTTGGATATCACATCTCATGCTATAGGTAGGCTCTCAGGTTTGATATAAGCATTGAGATATCACATCTCATGCTATAGGAAGGGTCTCAGGATTGGAATGGGAAGGATTTGGATATCACATCTCATGCTATAGGAAGGGTCTCAGATTTGGTATAAGCATTGAGATATCACATCTCATGCTAAAGGAAGGGTCTCAGGATTGGAATGGGAAGGAGTTGTATATGACATCTCAGGCCATAGGAAGGGTCTCATGTTTGGTATAAGCATTGAGATATCACATCTCTGCTATCGGAAGGGTCTCAGGATTGGAATGGGAAGGAGTTGGATATCCCATCTCATGTTATAGGAAGGGTCTCAGGTTTGGTATTAGAAGCATAGAGATATCACATCTCATGCTATAGGAAGGGTCTCAGGATTGGAATGGGAAGGACTTGGATGTCACATCTCATGCTATAGGGAGGGTCTCAAGTTTGATATTAGAAGCATTGAGATAACAAATCTCATGATATTGGAAGGGTCTCAGGATTGGAATGGGAAGGAGTTGGATACCACATCTCATGATAAAGGAAGGGTCTAAGGTTTGGAAGGGGAAGGATTTGGATATCACATCTCATGTTATAGGACGGGTCTCAGGTTTGGTAATAGAAGCATTGAGATATCAAGTCTCATGGTATAAGAAGGGTCTCAGAATTGGAATGGGAAGGAGTTGGATATCACACCTCAAGCTATAGGAAGGGTCTCAGGATTGGAATGGGAAGGAGTTTGATATCACATCTCATGCCATAGTACGGGTCTCAGGTTTGGTAGAAGCATTGGGATATCACATCTCATGCTATCGGAAGGGTATCAGTATTGGATTTGGAAGAAGTTGGATATCCCATCTCATGCTATAGGAAGGGTCTCAGGTTGGAATGGGAAGGAGTTGGATATCACATTTCATGTTATAGGAAGGGTCTCAGGATTGGAATGGGAAGGACTTGGATATCATATCTCATGCTATAGGACAGGTCTCAGGTTTGTTATTAGAATCATTGAGATATCATATTGCATGCTGTAGGAAGGGTCTAAGGATTGGAACGGGAAGGACTTGGATATCACATCTCATGCTATAGGAAGGGTCTCAGGATTGGTAGAAGCATTGAGATATCACGTCTCTGCTATCGGAGGGGTCTCAGGATTGGATTGGGAAGGAGTTGGATATCCCTTCTCATGCTATAGGAAGGATCTCAGGTTTGGTATTAGAAGCATTGAGATATCACATCTCATGCTATAGGAAGGGTCTCAGGATTGGAATGGGAAGTAGTTGGATATCACATCTCATGCTATAGGAAGGGTCTCAGGTTTGGTATAAGCATTGAGATATCACATCTCATGCTATAGGACGGGTCTCAGGATTGGAATGGAAGGAGTTGGATATCACATCTCATGTTATAGGAAGGATCTCAGGTTTGGTATTAGAAGCATTGAGACATCACATCTCATGCTATAGGAAGGGTCTCAGGGTTGGAATGGGAAGGAGTTGGATATCACATCTCATCCAATAGGAAGGGTCTCAGGTTTGGAATGGGAAGGAATTGGATATCACATCTCATGTTATAGGAAGGATCTCAGGTTTGGTATTAGAAGCATTGAGATATCACATCTCATGCTATAGGAAGGGTCTCAGGATTGGAATGTGAAGGATTTGGATATCACATCTCATGCTAAAGGAAGGGTCTCAGGATTGGTAGAAGCATTGAGATATCACGTCTCTGCTATCGGAGGGGTCTCAGGATTGGATTGGGAAGGAGTTGGATATCCCTTCTCATGCTATAGGAAGGGTCTCAGGATTTGAATGGCAAGGAGTTGGATATCACATCTCATGCCATAGGAAGGGTCTCAGGTTTGGTATAAGCATTGAGATATCATATCGCTGCTATCGGAAGGGTCTCAGGATTGGAATGGGAAGGAGTTGGATATTCCCATCTCATGTTATAGGAAGGGTCTCAGGTTTGGTATTAGAAGCATTCAGATATCACATCTCATGCTATAGGAAGGGTCTCAGGATTGGAATGGGAAGGACTTGGATATCACATCTCATGCTATAGGGAGGGTCTCAAGTTTGATATTAGAAGCTTTGAGATATCACATCTCATGATATCGGAAGGGTCTCAGGATTGGAATGGGAAGGAGTTGGATATCACATCACATGATAAAGGAAGGGTCTAAGGTTTGGAAGGGGAAGGATTTGGATATCACATCTCATGTTATATTACGGGTCTCAGGTTTGGTATTAGAAGCATTGAGATATCAAGTCTCAGAGTATAGGAAGGGTCTCAGAATTGGAATGGGAAGGAGTTGGATATCACATCTCAAGCTATAGGAAGGGTCTCAGGATTGGAATGGGAAGGACTTGGATATCACATCTCATGCTATAGGAAGGCTCTCAGGTACATTTCATGTTAGAGGTAGGATCTCAGGTTTGGTATTAGAGGCATTGAGATATCACATCTCATGCTATCAGAAGGGTCTCAGGAATGGAATGGGAAGGAGTTGGATATCACATCTCATGCTAAAGGGAGGGTCTCAGGTTTGGAAGGGGAAGGATTTGGATATCACATCTCATGTTATAGGAAGGATCTCAGGTTTGGTATTAGAACCATTGAGATATCACATCTCATGCTATCGGAAGGATCTCAGGTTTGGTATTAGAAGCATTGAGATATCACATCTCATGCTATCAGAAGGGTCTCAGGATTGGAATGGGAAGGAGTTGGATATCACATCTCATGCTAAAGGGAGGGTCTCAGGTTTGGAAGGGGAAGGATTTGGATATCACATCTCATGTTATCGGAAGGATCTCACGTTTGGTATTAGAAGTATTGAGATATCATATCTCATGCTATAGGAAGGGTCTCAGGATTGGAATGGGAAGGACTTAGATATCACATATCATGCTATAGGGAGGGTCTCAGTTTTGATATTAGAAGCATTGAGATATCACATCTCATGCTATCGGAAGTGTCTCAGGATTGGAATGGGAAGGAGCTGGATATCACATCTCATGTTATAGGAAGGGTCTCAGGTTTGGTATAAGCATTGAGATATCACATCTCTGCTATCGGAAGTGTCTCAGGATTGGAATGGGAAGGACTTAGATATCACATATAATGCTATAGGGAGGGTCTCAGTTTTGATATTAGAAGCATTGAGATATCACATCTCATGCTATCGGAAGTGTCTCAGGATTGGAATGGGAAGGAGCTGGATATCACATCTCATGTTATAGGAAGGGTCTCAGGTTTGGTATAAGCATTGAGATATCACATCTCTGCTATCGGAAGTGTCTCAGGATTGGAATGGGAAGGAGTTGGATATCCCATCTCATGTTATAGGACGGGTCTCAGGTTTGTTATTAGAATCATTGAGATATCATATTGCATGCTGTAGGAAGGGTCTAAGGGTTGGAATGGGAAGGACTTGGATATCACATCTCATGCTATAGATAGGCTCTTAGGTTTGGAAAGGGAAGGAGTTGGATATCACATTTCATGTTAGAGGAAGGATCTCAGGTTTGGTATTAGAAGCATTGAGATATCACATCTCATGCTATAGGAAGGGTCTCAGGATTGGAATGGGAAGTAGTTGGATATCACATCTCATGCTATAGGAAGTGTCTCAGGTTTGGTATAAGCATTGAGATATCACATCTCATGCTATAGGACGGGTCTCAGGATTGGATTGGGAAGGAGTTGGATATCCCTTCTCATGCTATAGGAAGGGTCTCAGGTTTGGTATAAGCATTGAGATATCACATCTCTGCTATCGGAAGGGTCTCAGGATTGGAATGGGAAGGAGTTGGATATTCCCATCTCATGTTATAGGAAGGGTCTCAGGCTTGGTATTAGAAGCATTGAGATATCACATCTCATGCTATAGGAAGGGTCTCAGGATTGGAATGGGAAGGACTTGGATATCACATCTCATGCTATAGGGAGGGTCTCAAGTTTGATATTAGAAGCTTTGAGATATCACATCTCATGATATCGGAAGGGTCTCAGGATTGGAATGGGAAGGAGTTGGATATCACATCTCATGATAAAGGAAGGGTCTAAGGTTTGGAAGGGGAAGGATTTGGATATCACATCTCATGTTATATTACGGGTCTCAGGTTTGGTATTAGAAGCATTGAGATATCAAGTCTCAGAGTATAGGAAGGGTCTCAGAATTGGAATGGGAAGGAGTTGGATATCACATCTCAAGCTATAGGAAGGGTCTCAGGATTGGAATGGGAAGGACTTGGATATCACATCTCATGCTATAGGAAGGCTCTCAGGTTTGGAAGGGGAAAGAGTTGGATATCACATTTCATGTTAGAGGTAGGATCTCAGGTTTGGTATTAGAGGCATTGAGATATCACATCTCATGCTATCGGAAGGATCTCAGGTTTGGTATTAGAAGCATTGAGATATCACATCTCATGCTATCAGAAGGGTCTCAGGAATGGAATGGGAAGGAGTTGGATATCACATCTCATGCTAAAGGGAGGGTCTCAGGTTTGGAAGGGGAAGGATTTGGATATCACATCTCATGTTATAGGAAGGATCTCACGTTTGGTATTAGAAGTATTGAGATATCATATCTCATGCTATAGGAAGGGTCTCAGGATTGGAATGGGAAGGACTTAGATATCACATATCATGCTATAGGGAGGGTCTCAGTTTTGATATTAGAAGCATTGAGATATCACATCTCATGCTATCGGAAGTGTCTCAGGATTGGAATGGGAAGGAGCTGGATATCACATCTCATGCTAAAGGAAGGGTCTCAGGTTTGGAACGGGAAGGATTTGGATATCACATCTCATGTTATAGGAAGGGTCTCAGGTTTGGTATAAGCATTGAGATATCACATCTCTGCTATCGGAAGTGTCTCAGGATTGGAATGGGAAGGAGTTGGATATCCCATCTCATGTTATAGGACGGGTCTCAGGTTTGTTATTAGAATCATTGAGATATCATATTGCATGCTGTAGGAAGGGTCTAAGGGTTGGAATGGGAAGGACTTGGATATCACATCTCATGCTATAGATAGGCTCTTAGGTTTGGAAAGGGAAGGAGTTGGATATCACATTTCATGTTAGAGGAAGGATCTCAGGTTTGGTATTAGAAGCATTGAGATATCACATCTCATGCTATAGGAAGGGTCTCAGGATTGGAATGGGAAGGAGTTGGATATCACATCTCATGCTAAAGGGAGGGTCTCAGGTTTGGAAGGGGAAGGATTTGGATATCACATCTCATGTTATAGGAAGGATCTCAGGTTTGGTATTAGAACCATTGAGATATCACATCTCATGCTATCGGAAGGATCTCAGGTTTGGTATTAGAAGCATTGAGATATCACATCTCATGCTATCAGAAGGGTCTCAGGATTGGAATGGGAAGGAGTTGGATATCACATCTCATGCTAAAGGGAGGGTCTCAGGTTTGGAAGGGGAAGGATTTGGATATCACATCTCATGTTATCGGAAGGATCTCACGTTTGGTATTAGAAGTATTGAGATATCATATCTCATGCTATAGGAAGGGTCTCAGGATTGGAATGGGAAGGACTTAGATATCACATATCATGCTATAGGGAGGGTCTCAGTTTTGATATTAGAAGCATTGAGATATCACATCTCATGCTATCGGAAGTGTCTCAGGATTGGAATGGGAAGGAGCTGGATATCACATCTCATGCTAAAGGAAGGGTCTCAGGTTTGGAACGGGAAGGATTTGGATATCACATCTCATGTTATAGGAAGGGTCTCAGGTTTGGTATAAGCATTGAGATATCACATCTCTGCTATCGGAAGTGTCTCAGGATTGGAATGGGAAGGAGTTGGATATCCCATCTCATGTTATAGGACGGGTCTCAGGTTTGTTATTAGAATCATTGAGATATCATACTGCATGCTGTAGGAAGGGTCTAAGGGTTGGAATGGGAAGGACTTGGATATCACATCTCATGCTATAGATAGGCTCTTAGGTTTGGAAAGGGAAGGAGTTGGATATCACATTTCATGTTAGAGGAAGGATCTCAGGTTTGGTATTAGAAGCATTGAGATATCACATCTCATGCTATAGGAAGGGTCTCAGGATTGGAATGGGAAGTAGTTGGATATCACATCTCATGCTATAGGAAGTGTCTCAGGTTTGGTATAAGCATTGAGATATCACATCTCATGCTATAGGACGGGTCTCAGGATTGGAATGGAAGGAGTTGGATATCACATCTCATGTTATAGGAAGGATCTCAGGTTTGCTATTAGAAGCATTGAGACATCACATCTCATGCTATAGGAAGGGTCTCAGATTTGGTATAAGCATTGAGATATCACATCTCATGCTAAAGGAAGGGTCTCAGGATTGGAATGGGGAGGAGTTGTATATGACATCTCAGGCCATAGGAAGGGTCTCATGTTTGGTATAAGCATTGAGATATCACATCTCTGCTATCGGAAGGGTCTCAGGATTGGAATGGGAAGGAGTTGGATATCCCATCTCATGTTATAGGAAGGGTCTCAGGTTTGGTATTAGAAGCATAGAGATATCACATCTCATGCTATAGGAAGGGTCTCAGGATTGGAATGGGAAGGACTTGGATGTCACATCTCATGCTATAGGGAGGGTCTCAAGTTTGATATTAGAAGCATTGAGATAACAAATCTCATGATATCGGAAGGGTCTCAGGATTGGAATGGGAAGGAGTTGGATACCACATCTCATGATAAAGGAAGGGTCTAAGGTTTGGAAGGGGAAGGATTTGGATATCACATCTCATGTTATAGGACGGGTCTCAGGTTTGGTATTAGAAGCATTGAGATATCAAGTCTCATGGTATAAGAAGGGTCTCAGAATTGGAATGGGAAGGAGTTGGATATCACACCTCAAGCTATAGGAAGGGTCTCAGGATTGGAATGGGAAGGAGTTTGATATCACATCTCATGCCATAGTATGGGTCTCAGGTTTGGTAGAAGCATTGGGATATCACATCTCATGCTATCGGAAGGGTATCAGTATTGGATTTGGAAGAAGTTGGATATCCCATCTCATGCTATAGGAAGGGTCTCAGGTTGGAATGGGAAGGAGTTGGATATCACATTTCATGTTATAGGAAGGGTCTCAGGATTGGAATGGGAAGGACTTGGATATCATATCTCATGCTATAGGACAGGTCTCAGGTTTGTTATTAGAATCATTGAGATATCATATTGCATGCTGTAGGAAGGGTCTAAGGATTGGAACGGGAAGGACTTGGATATCACATCTCATGCTATAGATAGGCTCTTAGGTTTGGAAAGGGAAGGAGTTGGATATCACATTTCATGTTAGAGGAAGGATCTCAGGTTTGGTATTAGAAGCATTGAGATATCACATCTCATGCTATAGGAAGGGTCTCAGGATTGGAATGGGAAGTAGTTGGATATCACATCTCATGCTATAGGAAGGGTCTCAGGTTTGGTATAAGCATTGAGATATCACATCTCATGCTATAGGACGATTCTCAGGATTGGAATGGAAGGAGTTGGATATCACATCTCATGTTATAGGAAGGATCTCAGGTTTGGTATTAGAAGCATTGAGACATCACATCTCATGCTATAGGAAGGGTCTCAGGGTTGGAATGGGAAGGAGTTGGATATCATATCTCATCCAATAGGAAGGGTCTCAGGTTTGGAATGGGAAGGAATTGGATATCACATCTCATGTTATAGGAAGGATCTCAGGTTTGGTATTAGAAGCATTGAGATATCACATCTCATGCTATAGGAAGGGTCTCAGGATTGGAATGTGAAGGATTTGGATATCACATCTCATGCTAAAGGAAGGGTCTCAGGAATGGTAGAAGCATTGAGATATCACGTCTCTGCTATCGGAGGGGTCTCAGGATTGGATTGGGAAGGAGTTGGATATCCCTTCTCATGCTATAGGAAGGGTCTCAGGATTTGAATGGCAAGGAGTTGGATATCACATCTCATGCCATAGGAAGGGTCTCAGGTTTGGTATAAGCATTGAGATATCATATCTCT
This sequence comes from Ambystoma mexicanum, assembly GCF_040938575.1. Lineage (NCBI taxonomy): Eukaryota > Metazoa > Chordata > Amphibia > Caudata > Ambystomatidae > Ambystoma > Ambystoma mexicanum. The sequence continues at coordinate 833,090 of NW_027182519.1, read as the reverse complement.
GCTATCGGAAGGGTCTCAGGATTGGAATGGGAAGGAGTTGGATATTCCCATCTCATGTTATAGGAAGGGTCTCAGGTTTGGTATTAGAAGCATTGAGATATCACATCTCATGCTATAGGAAGGGTCTCAGGATTGGAATGGGAAGGACTTGGATATCACATCTCATGCTATAGGGAGGGTCTCAAGTTTGATATTAGAAGCTTTGAGATATCACATCTCATGATATCGGAAGGGTCTCAGGATTGGAATGGGAAGGAGTTGGATATCACATCTCATGATAAAGGAAGGGTCTAAGGTTTGGAAGGGGAAGGATTTGGATATCACATCTCATGTTATATTACGGGTCTCAGGTTTGGTATTAGAAGCATTGAGATATCAAGTCTCAGAGTATAGGAAGGGTCTCAGAATTGGAATGGGAAGGAGTTGGATATCACATCTCAAGCTATAGGAAGTGTCTCAGGATTGGAATGGGAAGGACTTGGATATCACATCTCATGCTATAGGAAGGCTCTCAGGTTTGGAAGGGGAAAGAGTTGGATATCACATTTCATGTTAGAGGTAGGATCTCAGGTTTGGTATTAGAGGCATTGAGATATCACATCTCATGCTATCAGAAGGGTCTCAGGAATGGAATGGGAAGGAGTTGGATATCACATCTCATGCTAAAGGGAGGGTCTCAGGTTTGGAAGGGGAAGGATTTGGATATCACATCTCATGTTATAGGAAGGATCTCAGGTTTGGTATTAGAACCATTGAGATATCACATCTCATGCTATCGGAAGGATCTCAGGTTTGGTATTAGAAGCATTGAGATATCACATCTCATGCTATCAGAAGGGTCTCAGGATTGGAATGGGAAGGAGTTGGATATCACATCTCATGCTAAAGGGAGGGTCTCAGGTTTGGAAGGGGAAGGATTTGGATATCACATCTCATGTTATCGGAAGGATCTCACGTTTGGTATTAGAAGTATTGAGATATCATATCTCATGCTATAGGAAGGGTCTCAGGATTGGAATGGGAAGGACTAAGATATCACATATCATGCTATAGGGAGGGTCTCAGTTTTGATATTAGAAGCATTGAGATATCACATCTCATGCTATCGGAAGTGTCTCAGGATTGGAATGGGAAGGAGCTGGATATCACATCTCATGCTAAAGGAAGGGTCTCAGGTTTGGAACGGGAAGGATTTGGATATCACATCTCATGTTATAGGAAGGGTCTCAGGTTTGGTATAAGCATTGAGATATCACATCTCTGCTATCGGAAGTGTCTCAGGATTGGAATGGGAAGGAGTTGGATATCCCATCTCATGTTATAGGACGGGTCTCAGATTTGTTATTAGAATCATTGAGATATCATATTGCATGCTGTAGGAAGGGTCTAAGGGTTGGAATGGGAAGGACTTGGATCTCACATCTCATGCTATAGATAGGCTCTTAGGTTTGGAAAGGGAAGGAGTTGGATATCACATTTCATGTTAGAGGAAGGATCTCAGGTTTGGTATTAGAAGCATTGAGATATCACATCTCATGCTATAGGAAGGGTCTCAGGATTGCAATGGGAAGGAGTTGGATATCACATCTCATGCTAAAGGGAGGGTCTCAGGTTTGGAAGGGGAAGGATTTGGATATCACATCTCATGTTATAGGAAGGATCTCAGGTTTGGTATTAGAACCATTGAGATATCACATCTCATGCTATCGGAAGGATCTCAGGTTTGGTATTAGAAGCATTGAGATATCACATCTCATGCTATCAGAAGGGTCTCAGGATTGGAATGGGAAGGAGTTGGATATCACATCTCATGCTAAAGGGAGGGTCTCAGGTTTGGAAGGGGAAGGATTTGGATATCACATCTCATGTTATCGGAAGGATCTCACGTTTGGTGTTAGAAGTATTGAGATATCATATCTCATGCTATAGGAAGGGTCTCAGGATTGGAATGGGAAGGACTTAGATATCACATATCATGCTATAGGGAGGGTCTCAGTTTTGATATTAGAAGCATTGAGATATCACATCTCATGCTATCGGAAGTGTCTCAGGATTGGAATGGGAAGGAGCTGGATATCACATCTCATGTTATAGGAAGGGTCTCAGGTTTGGTATAAGCATTGAGATATCACATCTCTGCTATCGGAAGTGTCTCAGGATTGGAATGGGAAGGAGTTGGATATCCCATCTCATGTTATAGGACGGGTCTCAGGTTTGTTATTAGAATCATTGAGATATCATATTGCATGCTGTAGGAAGGGTCTAAGGGTTGGAATGGGAAGGACTTGGATATCACATCTCATGTTATAGGAAGGATCTCAGGTTTGGTATTAGAACCATTGAGATATCACATCTCATGCTATCGGAAGGATCTCAGGTTTGGTATTAGAAGCATTGAGATATCACATCTCATGCTATCAGAAGGGTCTCAGGATTGGAATGGGAAGGAGTTGGATATCACATCTCATGCTAAAGGGAGGGTCTCAGGTTTGGAAGGGGAAGGATTTGGATATCACATCTCATGTTATCTGAAGGATCTCACGTTTGGTATTAGAAGTATTGAGATATCATATCTCATGCTATAGGAAGGGTCTCAGGATTGGAATGGGAAGGACTTAGATATCACATATCATGCTATAGGGAGGGTCTCAGTTTTGATATTAGAAGCATTGAGATATCACATCTCATGCTATCGGAAGTGTCTCAGGATTGGAATGGGAAGGAGCTGGATATCACATCTCATGTTATAGGAAGGGTCTCAGGTTTGGTATAAGCATTGAGATATCACATCTCTGCTATCGGAAGTGTCTCAGGATTGGAATGGGAAGGAGTTGGATATCCCATCTCATGTTATAGGACGGGTCTCAGGTTTGTTATTAGAATCATTGAGATATCATATTGCATGCTGTAGGAAGGGTCTAAGGGTTGGAATGGGAAGGAATTGGATATCACATCTCATGTTATAGGAAGGATCTCAGGTTTGGTATTAGAAGCATTGAGATATCACATCTCATGCTATAGGAAGGGTCTCAGGATTGGAATGTGAAGGATTTGGATATCACATCTCATGCTAAAGGAAGGGTCTCAGGATTGGTAGAAGCATTGAGATATCACGTCTCTGCTATCGGAGGGGTCTCAGGATTGGATTGGGAAGGAGTTGGATATCCCTTCTCATGCTATAGGAAGGGTCTCAGGATTTGAATGGCAAGGAGTTGGATATCACATCTCATGCCATAGGAAGGGTCTCAGGTTTGGTATAAGCATTGAGATATCATATCTCTGCTATCGGAAGGGTCTCAGGATTGGAATGGGAAGGAGTTGGATATTCCCATCTCATGTTATAGGAAGGGTCTCAGGTTTGGTATTAGAAGCATTGAGATATCACATCTCATGCTATAGGAAGGGTCTCAGGATTGGAATGGGAAGGACTTGGATATCACATCTCATGCTATAGGGAGGGTCTCAAGTTTGATATTAGAAGCTTTGAGATATCACATCTCATGATATCGGAAGGGTCTCAGGATTGGAATGGGAAGGAGTTGGATATCACATCTCATGATAAAGGAAGGGTCTAAGGTTTGGAAGGGGAAGGATTTGGATATCACATATCATGTTATATTATGGGTCTCAGGTTTGGTATTAGAAGCATTGAGATATCAAGTCTCAGAGTATAGGAAGGGTCTCAGAATTGGAATGGGAAGGAGTTGGATATCACATCTCAAGCTATAGGAAGGGTCTCAGGATTGGAATGGGAAGGACTTGGATATCACATCTCATGCTATAGGAAGGCTCTCAGGTTTGGAAGGGGAAAGAGTTGGATATCACATTTCATGTTAGAGGTAGGATCTCAGGTTTGGTATTAGAGGCATTGAGATATCACATCTCATGCTATCAGAAGGGTCTCAGGAATGGAATGGGAAGGAGTTGGATATCACATCTCATGCTAAAGGGAGGGTCTCAGGTTTGGAAGGGGAAGGATTTGGATATCACATCTCATGTAATAGGAAGGATCTCAGGTTTGGTATTAGAACCATTGAGATATCACATCTCATGCTATCGGAAGGATCTCAGGTTTGGTATTAGAAGCATTGAGATATCACATCTCATGCTATCAGAAGGGTCTCAGGATTGGAATGGGAAGGAGTTGGATATCACATCTCATGCTAAAGGGAGGGTCTCAGGTTTGGAAGGGGAAGGATTTGGATATCACATCTCATGTTATCGGAAGGATCTCACGTTTGGTATTAGAAGTATTGAGATATCACATCTCATGTTATAGGAAGGGTCTCAGGTTTGGTATAAGCATTGAGATATCACATCTCTGCTATCGGAAGCGGCTCAGGATTGGAATGGGAAGGAGTTGGATATCCCATCTCATGTTATAGGAAGAGTCTCTGGTTTGGTATTAGAATCATTGAGATATCACATCGCATGCTCTGTAGGAAGGGTCTAAGGATTGGAATGGGATGGACTTGGATATCACATCTCATGCTATAGGTAGGCTCTCAGGTGGTTTGGTATAAGCATTGAGATATCACATCTCATGCTATAGGAAGGGTCTCAGGATTGGAATGGGAAGGAATTGGATATCACATCTCATGCTATAGGAAGGGTCTCAGATTTGGTATAAGCATTGAGATATCACATCTCATGCTAAAGGAAGGGTCTCAGGATTGGAATGGGAAGGAGTTGTATACGACATCTCAGGCCATAGGAAGGTTCTCAGGTTTGGTATAAGCATTGAGATATCACATCTCTGCTATCGGAAGGGTCTCAGGATTTGAATGGGAAGGAGTTGGATATCCCATCTCATGTTATAGGAAGGGTCTCAGGTTTGGTATAAGCATTGAGATATCACATCTCATGCTATAGGAAGGGTCTCAGGATTTGAATGGCAAGGAGTTGGATATCACATCTCATGCCATAGGAAGGGTCTCAGGTTTGGTATAAGCATTGAGATATCACATCTCTGCTATCGGAAGGGTCTCAGGATTGGATTGGGAAGGAGTTGGATATCCCTTCTCAGGCTATAGGAAGTGTCTCAGGTTGGAATGGGAAGGAGTTGGATATCACATCTCATGTTATAGGAAGGGTCTCAGGATTGGAATGGGAAGGATTTGGATATCACATCTCTTGCTATAGGAAGGGTCTCAGGATTGGAATGGGTAGGAGTTGGATATTACTTTCTTGCTATAGGAAGGGTCTCATGTTTGGAATGGGAAGGAGTTGGATATCACATATGCTATAGTTAGTGTCTCAGGTTTGGAACGGGAAGGAGTTGGATATCACATCTCATGTTATAGGAAGGGTCTCAGGTTTGGTATAAGCATTGAGATATCACATCTCTGCTATCAGAAGCGGCTCAGGATTGGAATGGGAAGGAGTTGGATATCCCATCTCATGTTATAGGAAGAGTCTCTGGTTTGGTATTAGAATCATTGAGATATCACATTGCATGCTGTAGGAAGGGTCTAAGGATTGGAATGGGATGGACTTGGATATCACATCTCATGCTATAGGTAGGCTCTCAGGTTTGGTATAAGCATTGAGATATCACGTCTCATGCTATAGGAAGGGTCTCAGGATTGGAATGGGAAGGAATTGGATATCACATCTCATGCTATAGGAAGGGCCTCAGATTTGGTATAAGCATTGAGATATCACATCTCATGCTAAAGGAAGGGTCTCAGGATTGGAATGGGAAGGAGTTGTATATGACATCTCAGGCCATAGGAAGGTTCTCAGGTTTGGTATAAGCATTGAGATATCACATCTCTGCTATCGGAAGGGTCTCAGGATTGGAATGGGAAGGAGTTGGATATCCCATCTCATATTATAGGAAGGGTCTCAGGTTTGGTATTAGAAGCATAGAGATATCACATCTCATGCTATAGGAAGGGTCTCAGGATTTGAATGGCAAGGAGTTGGATATCACATCTCATGCCATAGGAAGGGTCTCAGGTTTGGTATAAGCATTGAGATATCACATCTCTGCTATCAGAAGGGTCTCAGGATTGGATTGGGAAGGAGTTGGATATCCCTTCTCATGCTATAGGAAGTGTCTCAGGTTGGAATGGGAAGGAGTTGGATATCACATCTCATGTTATAGGAAGGGTCTCAGGATTGGAATGGGAAGGATTTGGATATCACATTTCTTGCTATAGGAAGGGTCTCAGGATTGGAATGGGTAGGAGTTGGATATTACTTTCTTGCTATAGGAAGGGTCTCATGTTTGGAATGGGAAGGAGTTGGATATCACATATGCTATAGTTAGTGTCTCAGGTTTGGAATGGGATGGACTTGGATATCACATCTCATGCTATAGGAAGGGTCTCAGATTTGGTATAAGCATTGAGATATCACATCTCATGCTAAAGGAAGGGTCTCAGGATTGGAATGGGAAGGAGTTGTATATGACATCTCAGGCCATAGGAAGGTTCTCAGGTTTGGTATAAGCATTGAGATATCACATCTCTGCTATCGGAAGGGTCTCAGGATTGGAATGGGAAGGAGTTGGATATCCCATCTCATGTTATAGGAAGGGTCTCAGGTTTGGTATTAGAAGCATTGAGATATCACATCTCATGCTATAGGAAGGGTCTCAGGATTGGAATGTGAAGGATTTGGATATTACATCTCATGCTAAAGGAAGGGTCTCAGGTTTGGTAGAAGCATTGATATATCACGTCTCTGCTATCGGAAGGGTCTCAGGATTGGATTGGGAAGGAGTTGGATATCCCTTCTCATGCTATAGGAAGGGTCTCAGGATTTGAATGGCAAGGAGTTGGATATCACATCTCATGCCATAGGAAGGGTCTCAGGTTTGGTATAAGCATTGAGATATCACATCTCTGCTATCGGAAGGGTCTCAGGATTGGATTGGGAAGGAGTTGGATATCCCTTCTCATGCTATAGGAAGTGTCTCAGGTTGGAATGGGAAGGAGTTGGATATCACATCTCATGTTATAGGAAGGGTCTCAGGATTGGAATGGGAAGGATTTGGATATCACATCTCTTGCTATAGGAAGGGTCTCGGGATATGAATGGGTAGGAGTTGGATATTACTTTCTTGCTATAGGAAGGGTCTCATGTTTGGAATGGGAAGGATTTGGATATCACATATGCTATAGTTAGTGTCTCAGGTTTGGAACGGGAAGGAGTTGGATATCACATCTCATGTTATAGGAAGGGTCTCAGGTTTGGTATAAGCATTGAGATATCACATCTCTGCTATCGGAAGCGGCTCAGGATTGGAATGGGAAGGAGTTGGATATCCCATCTCATGTTATATTAAGAGTCTCTGGTTTGGTATTAGAATCATTGAGATATCACATCGCATGCTGTAGGAAGGGTCTAAGGATTGGAATGGGATGGACTTGGATATCACATCTCATGCTATAGGAAGGGTCTCAGATTTGGTATAAGCAATGAGATATCACATTTCATGCTAAAGGAAGGGTCTCAGGATTGTAGGCTCTCAGGTTTGGTATAAGCATTGAGATATCACATCTCATGCTATAGGAAGGGTCTCAGGATTGGAATGGGAAGGACTTGGATGTCACATCTCATGCTATAGGGAGGGTCTCAAGTTTGATATTAGAAGCATTGAGATAACAAATCTCATGATATCGGAAGGGTCTCAGGATTGGAATGGGAAGGAGTTGGATACCACATCTCATGATAAAGGAAGGGTCTAAGGTTTGGAAGGGGAAGGATTTGGATATCACATCTCATGTTATAGGACGGGTCTCAGGTTTGGTATTAGAAGCATTGAGATATCAAGTCTCATGGTATAAGAAGGGTTTCAGAATTGGAATGGGAATGAGTTGGATAACACACCTCAAGCTATAGGAAGGGTCTCAGGATTGGAATGGGAAGGAGTTTGATATCACATCTCATGCCATAGTATGGGTCTCAGGTTTGGTAGAAGCATTGGGACATCACATCTCATGCTATCGGAAGGGTATCAGTATTGGATTTGGAAGAAGTTGGATATCCCATCTCATGCTATAGGAAGGGTCTCAGGTTGGAATGGGAAGGAGTTGGATATCACATTTCATGTTATAGGAAGGGTCTCAGGATTGGAATGGGAAGGACTTGGATATCATATCTCATGCTATAGGACGGGTCTCAGGTTTGTTATTAGAATCATTGAGATATCATATTGCATGCTGTAGGAAGGGTCTAAGGTTTGGAAAGGGAAGGAGTTGGATATCACATTTCATGTTAGAGGAAGGATCTCAGGTTTGGTATTAGAAGCATTGAGATATCACATCTCATGCTATAGGAAGGGTCTCAGGATTGGAATGTGAAGGATTTGGATATCACATCTCATGCTAAAGGAAGGGTCTCAGGTTTGGTAGAAGCATTGAGATATCAGATCTCTGCTATCGGAAGGGTCTCAGGATTGGATTGGGAAGGAGTTGGATATCCCTTCTCATGCTATAGGAAGGGTCTCAGGATTTGAATGGGAAGGAGTTGGATATCACATCTCATGTTATAGGAAGGGTCTCAGGATTGGAATGGGAAGGATTTGGATATTACTTTCTTGCTATAGGAAGGGTCTCATGTTTGGAATGGGAAGGAGTTGGATATCACATATGCTATAGTTAGTGTCTCAGGTTTGGAACGGGAAGGAGTTGGACATCACATCTCATGTTATAGGAAGGGTCTCATGTTTGGTATAAGCATTGAGATATCACATCTCTGCTATCGGAAGCGGCTCAGGATTGTAATGGGAAGGAGTTGGATATCCCATCTCATGTTATAGTAAGAGTCTCTGGTTTGGTATTAGAATCATTGAGATATCACATCGCATGCTGTAGGAAGGGTCTAAGGATTGGAATGGGATGGACTTGGATATCACATCTCATGCTATAGGTAGGCTCTCAGGTTTGATATAAGCATTGAGATATCACATCTCATGCTATAGGAAGGGTCTCAGGATTGGAATGGGAAGGATTTGGATATCACATCTCATGCTATAGGAAGGGTCTCAGATTTGGTATAAGCATTGAGATATCACATCTCATGCTAAAGGAAGGGTCTCAGGATTGGAATGGGAAGGAGTTGTATATGACATCTCAGGCCATAGGAAGGGTCTCATGTTTGGTATAAGCATTGAGATATCACATCTCTGCTATCGGAAGGGTCTCAGGATTGGAATGGGAAGGAGTTGGATATCCCATCTCATGTTATAGGAAGGGTCTCAGGTTTGGTATTAGAAGCATAGAGATATCACATCTCATGCTATAGGAAGGGTCTCAGGATTGGAATGGGAAGGACTTGGATGTCACATCTCATGCTATAGGGAGGGTCTCAAGTTTGATATTAGAAGCATTGAGATAACAAATCTCATGATATCGGAAGGGTCTCAGGATTGGAATGGGAAGGAGTTGGATACCACATCTCATGATAAAGGAAGGGTCTAAGGTTTGGAAGGGGAAGGATTTGGATATCACATCTCATGTTATAGGACGGGTCTCAGGTTTGGTAATAGAAGCATTGAGATATCAAGTCTCATGGTATAAGAAGGGTCTCAGAATTGGAATGGGAAGGAGTTGGATATCACACCTCAAGCTATAGGAAGGGTCTCAGGATTGGAATGGGAAGGAGTTTGATATCACATCTCATGCCATAGTACGGGTCTCAGGTTTGGTAGAAGCATTGGGATATCACATCTCATGCTATCGGAAGGGTATCAGTATTGGATTTGGAAGAAGTTGGATATCCCATCTCATGCTATAGGAAGGGTCTCAGGTTGGAATGGGAAGGAGTTGGATATCACATTTCATGTTATAGGAAGGGTCTCAGGATTGGAATGGGAAGGACTTGGATATCATATCTCATGCTATAGGACAGGTCTCAGGTTTGTTATTAGAATCATTGAGATATCATATTGCATGCTGTAGGAAGGGTCTAAGGATTGGAACGGGAAGGACTTGGATATCACATCTCATGCTATAGGAAGGGTCTCAGGATTGGTAGAAGCATTGAGATATCACGTCTCTGCTATCGGAGGGGTCTCAGGATTGGATTGGGAAGGAGTTGGATATCCCTTCTCATGCTATAGGAAGGATCTCAGGTTTGGTATTAGAAGCATTGAGATATCACATCTCATGCTATAGGAAGGGTCTAAGGGTTGGAATGGGAAGGACTTGGATATCACATCTCATGGTATAGATAGGCTCTTAGGTTTGGAAAGGGAAGGAGTTGGATATCACATTTCATGTTAGAGGAAGGATCTCAGGTTTGGTATTAGAAGCATTGAGATATCACATCTCATGCTATAGGAAGGGTCTCAGGATTGGAATGGGAAGCAGTTGGATATCACATCTCATGCTAAAGGGAGGGTCTCAGGTTTGGAAGGGGAAGGATTTGGATATCACATCTCATGTTATAGGAAGGATCTCAGGTTTGGTATTAGAAGCATTGAGATATCACATCTCATGCTATCGGAAGGATCTCAGGTTTGGTATTAGAAGCATTGAGATATCACATCTCATGCTATCAGAAGAGTCTCAGGATTGGAATAGGAAGGAGTTGGATATCCCATCTCATGTTATAGGACGGGTCTCAGGTTTGTTATTGGAATCATTGAGATATCATATTGCATGCTGTAGGAAGGGTCTAAGGGTTGGAATGTGAAGGACTTGGATAGCACATCTCATGCTATAGATAGGCTCTTAGGTTTGGAAAGGGAAGGAGTTGGATCTCACATTTCATGTTAGAGGAAGGATCTCAGTTTTGGTATTAGAAGCATTGAGATATCACATCTCATGCTATAGGAAGGGTCTCAGGATTGGAATGGGAAGGAGTTGGATATCACATCTCATGCTATAGGAAGGGTCTCAGGTTTGGTATAAGCATTGAGATATCACATCTCATGCTATCAGAAGGGTCTCAGGAATGGAATGGAAGGAGTTGGATATCAGATCTCATGTTATAGGAAGGATCTCAGGTTTGGTATTAGAAGCATTGAGATATCACATCTCATGCTATAGGAAGGGTCTCAGGATTGGAATGTGAAGGATTTGGATATCACATCTCATGCTAAAGGAAGGGTCTCAGGTTTGGTAGAAGCATTGAGATATCACGTCGCTGCTATCGGAAGGGTCTCAGGATTGGATTGGGAAGGAGTTGGATATCCCTTCTCATGCTATAGGAAGGGTCTCAGGATTTGAATGGCAAGGAGTTGGATATCACATCTCATGCCATAGGAAGGGTCTCAGGTTTGGTATAAGCATTGAGATATCACATCTCTGCTATCGGAAGGGTCTCAGGATTGGATTGGGAATGAGTTGGATATCCCTTCTCATGCTATAGGAAGTGTCTCAGGTTGGAATGGGAAGGAGTTGGATATCACATCTCATGTTATAGGAAGGGTCTCAGGATTGGAATGGGAAGGATTTGGATATCACATCTCTTGCTATAGGAAGGGTCTCAGGATTGGAATGGGTAGGAGTTGGATATTACTTTCTTGCTATAGGAAGGGTCTCATGTTTGGAATGGGAAGGAGTTGGATATCACATCTCATGTTATAGGAAGGGTCTCAGGTTTGGTATAAGCATTGAGATATCACATCTCTGCTATCGGAAGCGGCTCAGGATTGGAATGGGAAGGAGTTGGATATCCCATCTCATGTTATAGGAAGAGTCTCTGGTTTGGTATTAGAATAATTGAGATATCACATTGCATGTTGTAGGAAGGGTCTAAGGATTGGAATGGGATGGACTTGGATATCACATCTCATGCTATAGGTAGGCTCTCAGGTTTGGTATAAGCATTGAGATATCACATCTCATGCTATAGGAAGGGTCGCAGGATTGGAATGGGAAGGAATTGGATATCACATCTCATGCTATAGGAAGGGTCTCAGATTTGGTATAAGCATTGAGATATCACATATCATGCTAAAGGAAGGGTCTCAGGATTGGAATGGGAAGGAGTTGTATATGACATCTCAGGCCATAGGAAGGTTCTCAGGTTTGGTATAAGCATTGAGATATCACATCTCTGCTATCGGAAAGGTCTCAGGATTGGAATGGGAAGGAGTTGGATATCCCATCTCATGTTATAGGAAGGATCTCAGGTTTGGTATTAGAAGCATAGAGATATCACATCTCATGCTATAGGAAGGGTCTCAGGATTGGAATGGGAAGGAGTTGGATATCACATCTCATGATAAAGGAAGGGTCTAAGGTTTGGAAGGGGAAGGATTTGGATATCACATCTCATGTTATAGGACGGGTCTCAGGTTTGGTATTAGAAGCATTGAGATATCAAGTCTCATGGTATAAGAAGGGTCTCAGAATTGGAATGGGAAGGAGTTGGATATCACACCTCAAGCTATAGGAAGGGTCTCAGGATTGGAATGGGAAGGAGTTTGATATCACATCTCATGCCATAGTATGGGTCTCAGGTTTGGTAGAAGCATTGGGATATCACATCTCATGCTATCGGAAGGGTATCAGTATTGGATTTTGAAGAAGTTGGATATCCCATCTCATGCTATAGGAAGGGTCTCAGGTTGGAATGGGAAGGACTTGGATATCATATCTCATGCTATAGGACGGGTCTCAGGTTTGTTATTAGAATCATTGAGATATCATATTGCATGCTGTAGGAAGGGTCTAAGGATTGGAATAGGAAGGACCTGGATATCACATCTCATGCTATAGATAGGCTCTTAGGTTTGGAAAGGGAAGGAGTTGGATATCACATTTCATGTTAGAGGAAGGATCTCAGGTTTGGTATTAGAAGCACTGAGATATCACATCTCATGCTATAGGAAGGGTCTCAGGATTGGAATGGGAAGTAGTTGGATATCACATCTCATGCTATAGGAAGGGTCTCAGGTTAGGTATAAGCATTGAGATATCACATCTCATGCTATAGGACGGGTCTCAGGATTGGAATGGAAGGAGTTGGATATCACATCTCATGTTATAGGAAGGATCTCAGGTTTGGTATTAGAATCATTGAGACATCACATCTCATGCTATAGGAAGGGTCTCAGGGTTGGAATGGGAAGGAGTTGGATATCACAACTCATCCAATAGGAAGGGTCTCAGGTTTGGAATGGGAAGGAATTGGATATCACATCTCATGTTATAGGAAGGATCTCAGGTTTGGTATTAGAAGCATTGAGATATCACATCTCATGCTATAGGAAGGGTCTCAGGATTGGAATGTGAAGGATTTGGATATCACATCTCATGCTAAAGGAAGGGTCTCAGGTTTGGTAGAAGCATTGAGATATCACGTCTCTGCTATCGGAAGGGTCTCAGGATTGGATTGGGAAGGAGTTGGATATCCCTTCTCATGCTATAGGAAGGTTCTCAGGATTTGAATGGCAAGGAGTTGGATATCACATCTCATGCCATACGAAGGGTCTCAGGTTTGGTATAAGCATTGAGATATCACATCTCTGCTATCGGAAGGGTCTCAGGATTGGAATGGGAAGGATTTGGATATTCCCATCTCATGTTATATTACGGGTCTCAGGTTTGGTATTAGAAGCATTGAGATATCAAGTCTCAGAGTATAGGAAGGGTCTCAGAATTGGAATGGGAAGGAGTTGGATATCACATCTCAAGCTATAGGAAGGGTCTCAGGATTGGAATGGGAAGGACTTGGATATCACATCTCATGCTATAGGAAGGCTCTCAGGTTTGGAAGGGGAAAGAGTTGGATATCACATTTCATGTTAGAGGTAGGATCTCAGGTTTGGTATTAGAGGCATTGAGATATCACATCTCATGCTATCAGAAGGGTCTCGGGAATGGAATGGGAAGGAGTTGGATATCACATCTCATGCTAAAGGGAGGGTCTCAGGTTTGGAAGGGAAAGGATTTGGATATCACATCTCATGTTATAGGAAGGATCTCAGGTTTGGTATTAGAAGCATTGAGATATCACATCTCATGCTATCAGAAGGGTCTCAGGATTGGAATGGGAAGGAGTTGGATATCACATCTCATGCTAAAGGGAGGGTCTCAGGTTTGGAAGGGGAAGGATTTGGATATCACATCTCATGTTATCGGAAGGATCTCACGTTTGGTATTAGAAGTATTGAGATATCATATCTCATGCTATAGGAAGGGTCTCAGGATTGGAATGGGAAGGAGTTGGATATCACATCTCATGCTATAGGTAGGGTCTCAAGTTTGATATTAGAAGCATTGAGATATCACATCTCATGCTATAGGAAGGGTCTGAGGATTGGAATGGGAAGGAGTTGGATATCACATCTCATGCTATGGGAAGGGTCTCAGGTTTGGTATAAGCAGTGAGATATCGTATCTCATGCTATAGGAAGTGTCTCAGGATTGGAATGGGAAGGAGTTGGATATCACATCTCATGTTATAGGAAGGATCTCAGGTTTGGTATAAGCATTGAGATATCACATCTCTGCTACCGGAAGGGTCTCAGGATTGGAATGGGAAGGAGTTGGATATTCCCATCTCATGTTATAGGAAGGGTCTCAGGTTTGGTATTAGAAGCATTGAGATATCACATCTCATGCTATAGGAAGGGTCTCAGGATTGGAATGGGAAGGACTTGGATATCACATCTCATGCTATAGGGAAGGTCTCAAGTTTGATATTAGAAGCTTTGAGATATCACATCTCATGATATCGGAAGGGTCTCAGGATTGGAATGGGAAGGAGTTGGATATCACATCTCATGATAAAGGAAAGGTCTAAGGTTTGGAAGGGGAAGGATTTGGATATCACATCTCATGTTATATTACGGGTCTCACGTTTGTATTAGAAGCATTGAGATATCAAGTCTCATAGTATAGGAAGGGTCTCAGAATTGGAATGGGAAGGAGTTGGATATCACATCTCAAGCTATAGGAAGGGTCTCAGGATTGGAATGGGAAGGACTTGGATATCACATCTCATGCTATAGGAAGGCTCTCAGGTTTGGAAGGGGAAAGAGATGGATATCACATTTCATGTTAGAGGTAGGATCTCAGGTTTGGTATTAGAGGCATTGAGATATCACATCTCATGCTATCAGAAGGGTCTCAGGAATGGAATGGGAAGGAGTTGGATATCACATCTCATGCTAAAGGGAGGGTCTCAGGTTTGGAAGGGGAAGGATTTGGATATCACATCTCATGTTATAGGAAGGATCTCAGGTTTGGTATTAGAAGCATTGAGATATCACATCTCATGCTTTCGGAAGGATCTCAGGTTTGGTATTAGAAGCATTGAGATATCACATCTCATGCTATCAGAAGAGTCTCAGGATTGGAATAGGAAGGAGTTGGATATCACATCTCATGCTAAAGGGAGGGTCTCAGGATTGGAAGGGGAAGGATTTGGATATCACATCTCATGTTATCGGAAGGATCTCACGTTTGGTATTAGAAGTATTGAGATATCATATCTCATGCTATAGGAAGGGTCTCAGGATTGGAATGGGAAGGAGTTGGATATCACATCTCATGCTATAGGGAGGGTCTCAGGATTGGAATGGGAAGGACTTAGATATCACATATCATGCTATAGGGAGGGTCTCAGTTTTGATATTAGAAGCATTGAGATATCACATCTCATGCTAAAGGAAGGGTCTCAGGTTTGGAACGGGAAGGATTTGGATATCACATCTCATGTTATAGGAAGGGTCTCAGGTTTGGTATAAGCATTGAGATATCACATCTCTGCTATCGGAAGTGTCTCAGGATTGGAATGGGAAGGAGTTGGATATCCCATCTCATGTTATAGGACGGGTCTCAGGTTTGTTATTAGAATCATTGAGATATCATATTGCATGCTGTAGGAAGGGTCTAAGGGTTGGAATGGGAAGGACTTGGATATCACATCTCATGGTATAGATAGGCTCTTAGGTTTGGAAAGGGAAGGAGTTGGATATCACATTTCATGTTAGAGGAAGGATCTCAGGTTTGGTATTAGAAGCATTGAGATATCACATCTCATGCTATAGGAAGGGTCTCAGGATTGGAATGGGAAGCAGTTGGATATCACATCTCATGCTAAAGGGAGGGTCTCAGGTTTGGAAGGGGAAGGATTTGGATATCACATCTCATGTTATAGGAAGGATCTCAGGTTTGGTATTAGAAGCATTGAGATATCACATCTCATGCTATCGGAAGGATCTCAGGTTTGGTATTAGAAGCATTGAGATATCACATCTCATGCTATCAGAAGAGTCTCAGGATTGGAATAGGAAGGAGTTGGATATCACATCTCATGCTAAAGGGAGGGTCTCAGGATTGGAAGGGGAAGGATTTGGATATCACATCTCATGTTATCGGAAGGATCTCACGTTTGGTATTAGAAGTATTGAGATATCATATCTCATGCTATAGGAAGGGTCTCAGGATTGGAATGGGAAGGAGTTGGATATCACATCTCATGCTATAGAGAGGGTCTCAGGATTGGAATGGGAAGGACTTAGATATCACATATCATGCTATAGGGAGGGTCTCAGTTTTGATATTAGAAGCATTGAGATATCACATCTCATGCTATAGGAAGTGTCTCAGGATTGGAATGGGAAGGTGCTGGATATCACATCTCATGCTAAAGGAAGGGTCTCAGGTTTGGAACGGGAAGGATTTGGATATCACATCTCATGTTATAGGAAGGGTCTCAGGTTTGGTATAAGCATTGAGATATCACATCTCTGCTATCGGAAGTGTCTCAGGATTGGAATGGGAAGGAGTTGGATATCCCATCTCATGTTATAGGACGGGTCTCAGGTTTGTTATTAGAATCATTGAGATATCATATTGCATGCTGTAGGAAGGGTCTAAGGGTTGGAATGGGAAGGACTTGGATATCACATCTCATGGTATAGATAGGCTCTTAGGTTTGGAAAGGGAAGGAGTTGGATATCACATTTCATGTTAGAGGAAGGATCTCAGGTTTGGTATTAGAAACATTGAGATATCACATCTCATTCTATAGGAAGGGTCTCAGGATTGGAATGGGAAGCAGTTGGATATCACATCTCATGCTATAGGAAGGGTCTCAGGTTTGGTATAAGCATTGAGATATCACATCTCATGCTATAGGACGGGTCTCAGGATTGGAATGGAAGGAGTTGGATATCACATCTCATGTTATAGGAAGGATCTCAGGTTTGGTATTAGAAGCATTGAGACATCACATCTCATGCTATAGGAAGGGTCTCAGGGTTGGAATGGGAAGGAGTTGGATATCACATCTCATCCAATAGGAAGGGTCTCAGGTTTGGAATGGGAAGGAATTGGATATCACATCTCATGTTATAGGAAGGATCTCAGGTTTGGTATTAGAAGCATTGAGATATCACATCTCATGCTATAGGAAGGGTCTCAGGATTGGAATGTGAAGGATTTGGATATCACATCTCATGCTAAAGGAAGGGTCTCAGGTTTGGTAGAAGCATTGAGATATCACGTCTCTGCTATCGGAAGAGTCTCAGGATTGGATTGGGAAGGAGTTGGATATCACATCTCATGCCATAGGAAGGGTCTCAGGTTTGGTATAAGCATTGAGATATCACATCTCTGCTATCGGAAGGGTCTCAGGATTGGATTGGGAAGGAGTTGGATATCCCTTCTCATGCTATAGGAAGTGTCTCAGGTTGGAATGGGAAGGAGTTGGATATCACATCTCATGTTATAGGAAGGGTCTCAGGATTGGAATGGGAAGGATTTGGATATCACATCTCTTGCTATAGGAAGGGTCTCAGGATTGGAATGGGTAGGAGTTGGATATTACTTTCTTGCTATAGGAAGGGTCTCATGTTTGGAATGGGAAGGAGTTGGATATCACATATGCTATAGTTAGTGTCTCAGGTTTGGAACGGGAAGGAGTTGGATATCACATCTCATGTTATAGGAAGGGTCTCAGGTTTGGTATAAGCATTGAGATATCACATCTCTGCTATCGGAAGCGGCTCAGGATTGGAATGGGAAGGAGTTGGATATCCCATCTCATGTTATAGGAAGAGTCTCTGGTTTGGTATTAGAATCATTGAGATATCACATCGCATGCTGTAGGAAAGGTCTAAGGATTGGAATGGGATGGACTTGGATATCACATCTCATGCTATAGGTAGGCTCTCAGGTTTGGTATAAGCATTGAGATATCACATCTCATGCTATAGGAAGGGTCTCAGGATTGGAATGGGAAGGAATTGGATATCACATCTCATGCTATAGGAAGGGTCTCAGATTTGGTATAAGCATTGAGATATCACATCTCATGCTAAAGGAAGGGTCTCAGGATTGGAATGGGAAGGAGTTGTATATGACATCTCAGGCCATAGGAAGGTTCTCAGGTTTGGTATAAGCATTGAGATATCACATCTCTGCTATCGGAAGGGTCTCAGGATTGGAATGGGAAGCAGTTGGATATCCCATCTCATGTTATAGGAAGGGTCTCAGGTTTGGTATTAGAAGCATAGAGATATCACATCTCATGCTATAGGAAGGATCTCACGATTTGAATGGCAAGGAGTTGGATATCACATCTCATGCCATAGGAAGGGTCTCAGGTTTGGTATAAGCATTGAGATATCACATCTCTGCTATCGGAAGGGTCTCAGGATTGGATTGGGAAGGAGTTAGATATCCCTTCTCATGCTATAGGAAGTGTCTCAGGTTGGAATGGGAAGGAGTTGGATATCACATCTCATGTTATAGGAAGGGTCTCAGGATTGGAATGGGAAGGACTTGGATGTCACATCTCATGCTATAGGGAGGGTCTCAAGTTTGATATTAGAAGCATTGAGATAACAAATCTCATTATATCGGAAGGGTCTCAGGATTGGAATGGGAAGGAGTTGGATATCACATCTCATGATAAAGGAAGGGTCTAAGGTTTGGAAGGGGAAGGATTTGGATATCACATCTCATGTTATAGGACGGGTCTCAGGTTTGGTATTAGATGCATTGAGATATCAAGTCTCATGGTATAAGAAGGGTCTCAGAATTGGAATGGGAAGGAGTTGGATATCACACCTCAAGCTATAGGAAGGGTCTCAGGATTGGAATGGGAAGGAGTTTGATATCACATCTCATGCCATAGTATGGGTCTCAGGTTTGGTAGAAGCATTGGGATATCACATCTCATGCTATCGGAAGGGTATCAGTATTGGATTTGGAAGAAGTTGGATATCCCATCTCATGCTATAGGAAGGGTCTCAGGTTGGAATGGGAAGGAGTTGGATATCACATTTCATGATATAGGAAGGGTCTCAGGATTGGAATGGGAAGGACTTGGATATCATATCTCATGCTATAGGACGGGTCTCAGGTTTGTTATTAGAATCATTGAGATATCATATTGCATGCTGTAGGAAGGGTCTAAGGATTGGAATGGGAAGGACTTGGATATCACATCTCATGCTATAGATAGGCTCTTAGGTTTGGAAAGGGAAGGAGTTGGATATCACATTTCATGTTAGAGGAAGGATCTCAGGTTTGGTATTAGAAGCATTGAGATATCACATCTCATGCTATATGAAGGGTCTCAGGATTGGAATGGGAAGTAGTTGGATATCACATCTCATGCTATAGGAAGGGTCTCAGGTTTGGTATAAGCATTGAGATATCACATCTCATGCTATAGGACAGGTCTCAGGATTGGAATGGAAGGAGTTGGATATCACATATCATGTTATAGGAAGGATCTCAGGTTTGGTATTGGAAGCATTGAGACATCACATCTCATGCTATAGGAAGGGTCTCAGGGTTGGAATGGGAAGGAGTTGGATATCACATCTCATCCAATAGGAAGGGTCTCAGGTTTGGAATGGGAAGGAATTGGATATCACATCTCATGTTATAGGAAAGATCTCAGGTTTGGTATTAGAAGCATTGAGATATCACATCTCATGCTATAGGAAGGGTCTCAGGATTGGAATTTGAAGGATTTGGATATCACATCTCATGCTAAAGGAAGGGTCTCAGGTTTGGTAGAAGCATTGAGATATCACGTCTCTGCTATCGGAAGGGTCTCAGGATTGGATTGGGAAGGAGTTGGATATCCCTTCTCATGCTATAGGAAGGGTCTCAGGATTTGAATGGCAAGGAGTTGGATATCACATCTCATGCCATAGGAAGGGTCTCAGGTTTGGTATAAGCATTGAGATATCACATCTCTGCTATCGGAAGGGTCTCAGGATTGGAATGGGAAGGAGTTGGATATTCCCATCTCATGTTATAGGAAGGGTCATTGGTTTGGTATTAGAAGCATTGAGATATCACATCTCATGCTATAGGAAGGGTCTCAGGATTGGAATGGAAGGACTTGGATATCACATCCCCTGCTATAGGGAGGGTCTCAAGTTTGATATTAGAAGCTTTGAGATATCACATCTCATGATATCGGAAGGGTCTCAGGATTGGAATGGGAAGGAGTTGGATATCACATCTCATGATAAAGGAAGGGTCTAAGGTTTGGAAGGGGAAGGATTTGGATATCACATCTCATGTTATATTACGGGTCTCAGGTTTGGTATTAGAAGCATTGAGATATCAAGTCTCAGAGTATAGGAAGGGTCTCAGAAATGGAATGGGAAGGAGTTGGATATCACATCTCAAGCTATAGGAAGGGTCTCAGGATTGGAATGGGAAGGACTTGGATATCACATCTCATGCTATAGGAAGGCTCTCAGGTTTGGAAGGGGAAAGAGTTGGATATCACATTTCATGTTAGAGGTAGGATCTCAGGTTTGGTATTAGAGGCATTGAGATATCACATCTCATGCTATCAGAAGGGTCTCAGGAATGGAATGGGAAGGAGTTGGATATCACATCTCATGCTAAAGGGAGGGTCTCAGGTTTGGAAGGGGAATGATTTGGATATCACATCTCATGTTATAGGAAGGATCTCAGGTTTGGTATTAGAAGCATTGAGATATCACATCTCATGCTATCGGAAGGATCTCAGGTTTGGTATTAGAAGCATTGAGATATCACATCTCATGCTATCAGAAGGGTCTCAGGATTGGAATGGGAAGGAGTTGGATATCACATCTCATGCTAAAGGGAGGGTCTCAGGTTTGGAAGGGGAAGGATTTGGATATCACATCTCATGTTATCGGAAGGATCTCACGTTTGGTATTAGAAATATTGAGATATCATATCTCATGCTATAGGAAGGGTCTCAGGAGTGGAATGGGAAAGAGTTGGATATCACATCTCATGCTATAGGGAGTGTCTCAGGATTGGAATGGGAAGGACTTAGATATCACATATCATGCTATAGGGAGGGTCTCAGTTTTGATATTAGAAGCATTGAGATATCACATCTCATGCTATCGGAAGTGTCTCAGGATTGGAATGGGAAGGAGCTGGATATCACATCTCATGCTAAAGGAAGGGTCTCAGGTTTGGAACGGGAAGGATTTGGATATCACATCTCATGTTATAGGAAGGGTCTCAGGTTTGGTATAAGCATTGAGATATCACATCTCTGCTATCGGAAGTGTCTCAGGATTGGAATGGGAAGGAGTTGGATATCACATCTCATGTTATGGGACGGGTCTCAGGTTTGTTATTAGAATCATTGAGATATCATATTGCATGCTGTAGGAAGGGTCTAAGGGTTGGAATGGGAAGGACTTGGATATCACATCTCATGCTATAGATAGGCTCTTAGGTTTGGAAAGGGAAGGAGTTGGATATCACATTTCATGTTAGAGGAAGGATCTCAGGTTTGGTATTAGAAGCATTGAGATATCACATCTCATGCTATAGGAAGGGTCTCAGGATTGGAATGGGAAGTAGTTGGATATCACATCTCATGCTATAGGAAGGGTCTCATGTTTAGTATAAGCATTGAGATATCACATCTCATGCTATAGGACGGGTCTCAGGATTGGAATGGAAGGAGTTGGATATCACATCTCATGTTATAGGAAGGATCTCAGGTTTGGTATTAGAAGCATTGAGACATCACATCTCATGCTATAGGAAGGGTCTCAGGGTTGGAATGGGAAGGAGTTGGATATCACATCTCATCCAATAGGAAGGGTCTCAGGTTTGGAATGGGAAGGAATTGGATATCACATCTCATGTTATAGGAAGGATCTCAGGTTTGGTATTAGAAGCATTGAGATATCACATCTCATGCTATAGGAAGGGTCTCAGGATTGGAATGTGAAGGATTTGGATATCACATCTCATGCTAAAGGAAGGGTCTCAGGTTTGGTAGAAGCATTGAGATATCACGTCTCTGCTATCGGAAGGGTCGCAGGATTGGATTGGGAAGGAGTTGGATATCCCTTCTCATGCTATAGGAAGGGTCTCAGGATTCGAATGGCAAGGAGTTGGATATCACATCTCATGCCATAGGAAGGGTCTCAGGTTTGGTATAAGCATTGAGATATCACATCTCTGCTATCGGAAGGGTCTCAGGATTGGATTGGGAAGGAGTTGGATATCCCTTCTCATGCTATAGGAAGTGTCTCAGGTTGGAATGGGAAGGAGTTGGATATCACATCTCATGTTATAGGAAGGGTCTCAGGATTGGAATGGGAAGGATTTGGATATCACATCTCTTGCTATAGGAAGGGTCTCAGGATTGGAATGGGTAGGAGTTGGATATTACTTTCTTGCTATAGGAAGGGTCTCATGTTTGGAATGGGAAGGAGTTGGATATCACATATGCTATAGTTAGTGTCTCAGGTTTGGAACGGGAAGGAGTTGGATATCACATCTCATGTTATAGGAAGGGTCTCAGGTTTGGTATAAGCGTTGAGATATCACATCTCTGCTATCGGAAGCGGCTCAGGATTGGAATGGGAAGGAGTTGGATATCACATCTCATGTTATAGTAAGAGTCTCTGGTTTGGTATTAGAATCATTGAGATATCACATCGCATGCTGTAGGAAGGGTCTAAGGATTGGAATGGGATGGACTTGGATATCACATCTCATGCTATAGGTAGGCTCTCAGGTTTGGTATAAGCATTGAGATATCACATCTCATGCTATAGGAAGGGTCTCAGGATTGGAATGGGAAGGATTTGGATATCACATCTCATGCTATAGGAAGGGTCTCAGATTTGGTATAAGCATTGAGATATCACATCTCATGCTAAAGGAAGGGTCTCAGGATTGGAATGGGAAGGAGTTGTGTATGACATCTCAGGCCATTGGAAGGGTCTCAGGTTTGGTATAAGCATTGAGATATCACATCTCTGCTATCGGAAGGGTCTCAGGATTGGAATGGGAAGGAGTTGGATATCCCATCTCATGTTATAGGAAGGGTCTCAGGTTTGGTATTAGAAGCATAGAGATATCACATCTCATGCTATAGGAAGGGTCTCAGGATTGGAATGGGAAGGACTTGGATGTCACATCTCATGCTATAGGGAGGATCTCAAGTTTGATATTAGAAGCATTGAGATAACAAATCTCATGATATCGGAAGGGTCTCAGGATTGGAATGGGAAGGAGTTGGATACCACATCTCATGATAAAGGAAGGGTCTAAGGTTTGGAAGGGGAAGGATTTGGATATCACATCTCATGTTATAGGACGGGTCTCAGGTTTGGTATTAGAAGCATTGAGATATCAAGTCTCATGGTATAAGAAGGGTCTCAGAATTGGAATGGGAAGGAGTTGGATATCACACCTCAAGCTATAGGAAGGGTCTCAGGATTGGAATGGGAAGGAGTTTGATATCACATCTCATGCCATAGTATGGGTCTCAGGTTTGGTAGAAGCATTGGGATATCACATCTCATGCTATCGGAAGGGTATCAGTATTGGATTTTGAAGAAGTTGGATATCCCATCTCATGCTATAGGAAGGGTCTCAGGTTGGAATGGGAAGGAGTTGGATATCACATTTCATGTTATAGGAAGGGTCTCAGGATTGGAATGGGAAGGACTTGGATATCATATCTCATGCTATAGGACGGGTCTCAGGTTTGTTATTAGAATCATTGAGATATCATATTGCATGCTGTACGAAGGGTCTAAGGATTGGAATAGGAAGGACCTGGATATCACATCTCATGCTATAGATAGGCTCTTAGGTTTGGAAAGGGAAGGAGTTGGATATCACATTTCATGTTAGAGGAAGGATCTCAGGTTTGGTATTAGAAGCATTGAGATATCACATCTCATGCTATAGGAAGGGTCTCAGGATTGGAATGGGAAGTAGTTGGATATCACATCTCATGCTATAGGAAGGGTCTCAGGTTTCGTATAAGCATTGCGATATGACATCTCATGCTATAGGACGGGTCTCAGGATTGGAATGGAAGGAGTTGGATATCACATCTCATGTTATAGGAAGGATCTCAGGTTTGGTATTAGAATCATTGAGACATCACATCTCATGCTATAGGAAGGGTCTCAGGGTTGGAATGGGAAGGAGTTGGATATCACAACTCATCCAATAGGAAGGGTCTCAGGTTTGGAATGGGAAGGAATTGGATATCACATCTCATGTTATAGGAAGGATCTCAGGTTTGGTATTAGAAGCATTGAGATATCACATCTCATGCTATAGGAAGGGTCTCAGGATTGGAATGTGAAGGATTTGGATATCACATCTCATGCTAAAGGAAGGGTCTCAGGTTTGGTAGAAGCATTGAGATATCACGTCTCTGCTATCGGAAGGGTCTCAGGATTGGATTGGGAAGGAGTTGGATATCCCTTCTCATGCTATAGGAAGGGTCTCAGGATTTGAATGGCAAGGAGTTGGATATCACATCTCATGCCATACGAAGGGTCTCAGGTTTGGTATAAGCATTGAGATATCACATCTCTGATATCGGAAGGGTCTCAGGATTGGAATGGGAAGGAGTTGGATATTCCCATCTCATGTAATAGGAAGGGTCTCAGGTTTGGTATTAGAAGCATTGAGATATCACATCTCATGCTATAGGAAGGGTCTCAGGATTGGAATGGGAAGGACTTGGATATCACATCTCATGCTATAGGGAGGGTCTCAAGTTTGATATTAGAAGCTTTGAGATATCACATCTCATGATATCGGAAGGGTCTCAGGATTGGAATGGGAAGGAGTTGGATATCACATCTCATGATAAAGGAAGGGTCTAAGGTTTGGAAGGGGAAGGATTTGGATATCACATCTCATGTTATATTACGGGTCTCAGGTTTGGTATTAGAAGCATTGAGATATCAAGTCTCAGAGTATAGGAAGGGTCTCAGAATTGGAATGGGAAGGAGTTGGATATCACATCTCAAGCAATAGGAAGGGTATCAGGATTGGAATGGGAAGGACTTGGATATCAGATCTCATGCTATAGGAAGGCTCTCAGGTTTGGAAGGGGAAAGAGTTGGATATCACATTTCATGTTAGAGGTAGGATCTCAGGTTTGGTATTAGAGGCATTGAGATATCACATCTCATGCTATCAGAAGGGTCTCGGGAATGGAATGGGAAGGAGTTGGATATCACATCTCATGCTAAAGGGAGGGTCTCAGGTTTGGAAGGGGAAGGATTTGGATATCACATCTCATGTTATAGGAAGGATCTCAGGTTTGGTATTAGAAGCATTGAGATATCACATCTCATGCTATCGGAAGGATCTCAGGTTTGGTATTAGAAGCATTGAGATATCACATCTCATGCTATCAGAAGGGTCTCAGGATTGGAATGGGAAGGAGTTGGATATCACATCTCATGCTAAAGGGAGGGTCTCAGGTTTGGAAGGGGAAGGATTTGGATATCACATCTCATGTTATCGGAAGGATCTCACGTTTGGTATTAGAAGTATTGAGATATCATATCTCATGCTATAGGAAGGGTCTCAGGATTGGAATGGGAAGGAGTTGGATATCACATCTCATGCTATAGGAAGTGTCTCAGGATTGTAATGGGAAGGACTTGGATATCACATCTCATGCTATAGGTAGGGTCTCAAGTTTGATATTAGAAGCATTGAGATATCACATCTCATGCTATAGGAAGGGTCTGAGGATTGGAATGGGAAGGAGTTGGATATCACATCTCATGCTATGGGAAGGGTCTCAGGTTTGGTATAAGCAGTGAGATATCACATCTCATGCTATAGGAAGTGTCTCAGGATTGGAATGGGAAGGAGTTGGATATCACATCTCATGTTATAGGAAGGATCTCAGGTTTGGTATAAGCATTGAGATATCACATCTCTGCTATCGGAAGGGTCTCAGGATTGGAATGGGAAGGAGTTGGATATTCCCATCTCATGTTATAGGAAGGGTCTCAGGTTTGGTATTAGAAGCATTGAGATATCACATCTCATGCTATAGGAAGGGTCTCAGGATTGGAATGGGAAGGACTTGGATATCACATCTCATGCTATAGGGAGGGTCTCAAGTTTGATATTAGAAGCTTTGAGATATCACATCTCATGATATTGGAAGGGTCTCAGGATTGGAATGGGAAGGAGTTGGATATCACATCTCATGATAAAGGAAGGGTCTAAGGTTTGGAAGGGGAAGGATTTGGATATCACATCTCATGTTATATTACGGGTCTCACGTTTGTATTAGAAGCATTGAGATATCAAGTCTCATAGTATAGGAAGGGTCTCAGAATTGGAATGGGAAGGAGTTGGATATCACATCTCAAGTTATAGGAAGGGTCTCAGGATTGGAATGGGAAGGACTTGGATATCACATCTCATGCTATAGGAAGGCTCTCAGGTTTGGAAGGGGAAAGAGTTGGATATCACATTTCATGTTAGAGGTAGGATCTCAGGTTTGGTATTAGAGGCATTGAGATATCACATCTCATGCTATCAGAAGGGTCTCAGGAATGGAATGGGAAGGAGTTGGATATCACATCTCATGCTAAAGGGAGGGTCTCAGGTTTGGAAGGGGAAGGATTTGGATATCACATCTCATGTTATAGGAAGGATCTCAGGTTTGGTATTAGAAGCATTGAGATATCACATCTCATGCTATCGGAAGGATCTCAGGTTTGGTATTAGAAGCATTGAGATATCACATCTCATGCTATCAGAAGAGTCTCAGGATTGGAATAGGAAGGAGTTGGATATCACATCTCATGCTAAAGGGAGGGTCTCAGGATTGGAAGGGGAAGGATTTGGATATCACATCTCATGTTATCGGAAGGATCGCACGTTTGGTATTAGAAGTATTGAGATATCATATCTCATGCTATAGGAAGGGTCTCAGGATTGGAATGGGAAGGAGTTGGATATCACATCTCATGCTATAGGGAGGGTCTCAGGATTGGAATGGGAAGGACTTAGATATCACATATCATGCTATAGGGAGGGTCTCAGTTTTGATATTAGAAGCATTGAGATATCACATCTCATGCTATAGGAAGTGCCTCAGGATTGGAATGGGAAGGTGCTGGATATCACATCTCATGCTAAAGGAAGGGTCTCAGGTTTGGAACGGGAAGGATTTGGATATCATATCTCATGTTATAGGAAGGGTCTCAGGTTTGGTATAAGCATTGAGATATCACATCTCTGCTATCGGAAGTGTCTCAGGATTGGAATGGGAAGGAGTTGGATATCCCATCTCATGTTATAGGACGGGTCTCAGGTTTGTTATTAGAATCATTGAGATATCATATTGCAAGCTGTAGGAAGGGTCTAAGGGTTGGAATGGGAAGGAGTTGGATATCCCATCTCATGTTATAGGACGGGTCTCAGGTTTGTTATTAGAATCATTGAGATATCACATCTCATGCTTTAGGAAGGGTCTCAGGATTGGAATGGGAAGCAGTTGGATATCACATCTCATGCTATAGGAAGGGTCTCAGGTTTGGTATAAGCATTGAGATATCACATCTCATGCTATAGGACGGGTCTCAGGATTGGAATGGAAGGAGTTGGATATCACATCTCATGTTATAGGAAGGATCTCAGGTTTGGTATTAGAAGCATTGAGACATCACATCTCATGCTATAGGAAGGGTCTCAGGGTTGGAATGGGAAGGAGTTGGATATCACATCTCATCCAATAGGAAGGGTCTCAGGTTTGGTATAAGCATTGAGATATCACATCTCTGCTATCGGAAGGGTCTCAGGATTGGATTGGGAAGGAGTTGGATATCCCTTCTCATGCTATAGGAAGTGTCTCAGGTTGGAATGGGAAGGAGTTGGATATCACATCTCATGTTATAGGAAGGGTCTCAGGATTGGAATGGGAAGGATTTGGATATCACATCTCTTGCTATAGGAAGGGTCTCAGGATTGGAATGGGTAGGAGTTGGATATTACTTTCTTGCTATAGGAAGGGTCTCATGTTTGGAATGGGAAGGAGTTGGATATCACATATGCTATAGTTAGTGTCTCAGGTTTGGAACGGGAAGGAGTTGGATATCACATCTCATGTTATAGGAAGGGTCTCAGGTTTGGTATAAGCGTTGAGATATCACATCTCTGCTATCGGAAGCGGCTCAGGATTGGAATGGGAAGGAGTTGGATATCACATCTCATGTTATAGTAAGAGTCTCTGGTTTGGTATTAGAATCATTGAGATATCACATCGCATGCTGTAGGAAGGGTCTAAGGATTGGAATGGGATGGACTTGGATATCACATCTCATGCTATAGGTAGGCTCTCAGGTTTGGTATAAGCATTGAGATATCACATCTCATGCTATAGGAAGGGTCTCAGGATTGGAATGGGAAGGATTTGGATATCACATCTCATGCTATAGGAAGGGTCTCAGATTTGGTATAAGCATTGAGATATCACATCTCATGCTAAAGGAAGGGTCTCAGGATTGGAATGGGAAGGAGTTGTGTATGACATCTCAGGCCATAGGAAGGGTCTCAGGTTTGGTATAAGCATTGAGATATCACATCTCTGCTATCGGAAGGGTCTCAGGATTGGAATGGGAAGGAGTTGGATATCCCATCTCATGTTATAGGAAGGGTCTCAGGTTTGGTATTAGAAGCATAGAGATATCACATCTCATGCTATAGGAAGGGTCTCAGGATTGGAATGGGAAGGACTTGGATGTCACATCTCATGCTATAGGGAGGATCTCAAGTTTGATATTAGAAGCATTGAGATAACAAATCTCATGATATCGGAAGGGTCTCAGGATTGGAATGGGAAGGAGTTGGATACCACATCTCATGATAAAGGAAGGGTCTAAGGTTTGGAAGGGGAAGGATTTGGATATCACATCTCATGTTATAGGACGGGTCTCAGGTTTGGTATTAGAAGCATTGAGATATCAAGTCTCATGGTATAAGAAGGGTCTCAGAATTGGAATGGGAAGGAGTTGGATATCACACCTCAAGCTATAGGAAGGGTCTCAGGATTGGAATGGGAAGGAGTTTGATATCACATCTCATGCCATAGTATGGGTCTCAGGTTTGGTAGAAGCATTGGGATATCACATCTCATGCTATCGGAAGGGTATCAGTATTGGATTTTGAAGAAGTTGGATATCCCATCTCATGCTATAGGAAGGGTCTCAGGTTGGAATGGGAAGGAGTTGGATATCACATTTCATGTTATAGGAAGGGTCTCAGGATTGGAATGGGAAGGACTTGGATATCATATCTCATGCTATAGGACGGGTCTCAGGTTTGTTATTAGAATCATTGAGATATCATATTGCATGCTGTAGGAAGGGTCTAAGGATTGGAATAGGAAGGACCTGGATATCACATCTCATGCTATAGATAGGCTCTTAGGTTTGGAAAGGGAAGGAGTTGGATATCACATTTCATGTTAGAGGAAGGATCTCAGGTTTGGTATTAGAAGCATTGAGATATCACATCTCATGCTATAGGAAGGGTCTCAGGATTGGAATGGGAAGTAGTTGGATATCACATCTCATGCTATAGGAAGGGTCTCAGGTTTCGTATAAGCATTGCGATATGACATCTCATGCTATAGGACGGGTCTCAGGATTGGAATGGAAGGAGTTGGATATCACATCTCATGTTATAGGAAGGATCTCAGGTTTGGTATTAGAATCATTGAGACATCACATCTCATGCTATAGGAAGGGTCTCAGGGTTGGAATGGGAAGGAGTTGGATATCACAACTCATCCAATAGGAAGGGTCTCAGGTTTGG
Source organism: Ambystoma mexicanum (assembly GCF_040938575.1). NCBI lineage: Eukaryota > Metazoa > Chordata > Amphibia > Caudata > Ambystomatidae > Ambystoma > Ambystoma mexicanum. Next base: position 803,076 of record NW_027182519.1, on the reverse strand, counting down.
AATGGGAAGGAATTGGATATCACATCTCATGTTATAGGAAGGATCTCAGGTTTGGTATTAGAAGCATTGAGATATCACATCTCATGCTATAGGAAGGGTCTCAGGATTGGAATGTGAAGGATTTGGATATCACATCTCATGCTAAAGGAAGGGTCTCAGGTTTGGTAGAAGCATTGAGATATCACGTCTCTGCTATCGGAAGGGTCTCAGGATTGGATTGGGAAGGAGTTGGATATCCCTTCTCATGCTATAGGAAGGGTCTCAGGATTTGAATGGCAAGGAGTTGGATATCACATCTCATGCCATACGAAGGGTCTCAGGTTTGGTATAAGCATTGAGATATCACATCTCTGATATCGGAAGGGTCTCAGGATTGGAATGGGAAGGAGTTGGATATTCCCATCTCATGTAATAGGAAGGGTCTCAGGTTTGGTATTAGAAGCATTGAGATATCACATCTCATGCTATAGGAAGGGTCTCAGGATTGGAATGGGAAGGACTTGGATATCACATCTCATGCTATAGGGAGGGTCTCAAGTTTGATATTAGAAGCTTTGAGATATCACATCTCATGATATCGGAAGGGTCTCAGGATTGGAATGGGAAGGAGTTGGATATCACATCTCATGATAAAGGAAGGGTCTAAGGTTTGGAAGGGGAAGGATTTGGATATCACATCTCATGTTATATTACGGGTCTCAGGTTTGGTATTAGAAGCATTGAGATATCAAGTCTCAGAGTATAGGAAGGGTCTCAGAATTGGAATGGGAAGGAGTTGGATATCACATCTCAAGCAATAGGAAGGGTATCAGGATTGGAATGGGAAGGACTTGGATATCAGATTTCATGCTATAGGAAGGCTCTCAGGTTTGGAAGGGGAAAGAGTTGGATATCACATTTCATGTTAGAGGTAGGATCTCAGGTTTGGTATTAGAGGCATTGAGATATCACATCTCATGCTATCAGAAGGGTCTCGGGAATGGAATGGGAAGGAGTTGGATATCACATCTCATGCTAAAGGGAGGGTCTCAGGTTTGGAAGGGGAAGGATTTGGATATCACATCTCATGTTATAGGAAGGATCTCAGGTTTGGTATTAGAAGCATTGAGATATCACATCTCATGCTATCGGAAGGATCTCAGGTTTGGTATTAGAAGCATTGAGATATCACATCTCATGCTATCAGAAGGGTCTCAGGATTGGAATGGGAAGGAGTTGGATATCACATCTCATGCTAAAGGGAGGGTCTCAGGTTTGGAAGGGGAAGGATTTGGATATCACATCTCATGTTATCGGAAGGATCTCACGTTTGGTATTAGAAGTATTGAGATATCATATCTCATGCTATAGGAAGGGTCTCAGGATTGGAATGGGAAGGAGTTGGATATAACATCTCATGCTATAGGAAGTGTCTCAGGATTGTAATGGGAAGGACTTGGATATCACATCTCATGCTATAGGTAGGGTCTCAAGTTTGATATTAGAAGCATTGAGATATCACATCTCATGCTATAGGAAGGGTCTGAGGATTGGAATGGGAAGGAGTTGGATATCACATCTCATGCTATGGGAAGGGTCTCAGGTTTGGTATAAGCAGTGAGATATCACATCTCATGCTATAGGAAGTGTCTCAGGATTGGAATGGGAAGGAGTTGGATATCACATCTCATGTTATAGGAAGGATCTCAGGTTTGGTATAAGCATTGAGATATCACATCTCTGCTATCGGAAGGGTCTCAGGATTGGAATGGGAAGGAGTTGGATATTCCCATCTCATGTTATAGGAAGGGTCTCAGGTTTGGTATTAGAAGCATTGAGATATCACATCTCATGCTATAGGAAGGGTCTCAGGATTGGAATGGGAAGGACTTGGATATCACATCTCATGCTATAGGGAGGGTCTCAAGTTTGATATTAGAAGCTTTGAGATATCACATCTCATGATATCGGAAGGGTCTCAGGATTGGAATGGGAAGGAGTTGGATATCACATCTCATGATAAAGGAAGGGTCTAAGGTTTGGAAGGGGAAGGATTTGGATATCACATCTCATGTTATATTACGGGTCTCACGTTTGTATTAGAAGCATTGAGATATCAAGTCTCATAGTATAGGAAGGGTCTCAGAATTGGAATGGGAAGGAGTTGGATATCACATCTCAAGTTATAGGAAGGGTCTCAGGATTGGAATGGGAAGGACTTGGATATCACATCTCATGCTATAGGAAGGCTCTCAGGTTTGGAAGGGGAAAGAGTTGGATATCACATTTCATGTTAGAGGTAGGATCTCAGGTTTGGTATTAGAGGCATTGAGATATCACATCTCATGCTATCAGAAGGGTCTCAGGAATGGAATGGGAAGGAGTTGGATATCACATCTCATGCTAAAGGGAGGGTCTCAGGTTTGGAAGGGGAAGGATTTGGATATCACATCTCATGTTATAGGAAGGATCTCAGGTTTGGTATTAGAAGCATTGAGATATCACATCTCATGCTATCGGAAGGATCTCAGGTTTGGTATTAGAAGCATTGAGATATCACATCTCATGCTATCAGAAGAGTCTCAGGATTGGAATAGGAAGGAGTTGGATATCACATCTCATGCTAAAGGGAGGGTCTCAGGATTGGAAGGGGAAGGATTTGGATATCACATCTCATGTTATCGGAAGGATCGCACGTTTGGTATTAGAAGTATTGAGATATCATATCTCATGCTATAGGAAGGGTCTCAGGATTGGAATGGGAAGGAGTTGGATATCACATCTCATGCTATAGGGAGGGTCTCAGGATTGGAATGGGAAGGACTTAGATATCACATATCATGCTATAGGGAGGGTCTCAGTTTTGATATTAGAAGCATTGAGATATCACATCTCATGCTATAGGAAGTGCCTCAGGATTGGAATGGGAAGGTGCTGGATATCACATCTCATGCTAAAGGAAGGGTCTCAGGTTTGGAACGGGAAGGATTTGGATATCATATCTCATGTTATAGGAAGGGTCTCAGGTTTGGTATAAGCATTGAGATATCACATCTCTGCTATCGGAAGTGTCTCAGGATTGGAATGGGAAGGAGTTGGATATCCCATCTCATGTTATAGGACGGGTCTCAGGTTTGTTATTAGAATCATTGAGATATCATATTGCAAGCTGTAGGAAGGGTCTAAGGGTTGGAATGGGAAGGAGTTGGATATCCCATCTCATGTTATAGGACGGGTCTCAGGTTTGTTATTAGAATCATTGAGATATCACATCTCATGCTTTAGGAAGGGTCTCAGGATTGGAATGGGAAGCAGTTGGATATCACATCTCATGCTATAGGAAGGGTCTCAGGTTTGGTATAAGCATTGAGATATCACATCTCATGCTATAGGACGGGTCTCAGGATTGGAATGGAAGGAGTTGGATATCACATCTCATGTTATAGGAAGGATCTCAGGTTTGGTATTAGAAGCATTGAGACATCACATCTCATGCTATAGGAAGGGTCTCAGGGTTGGAATGGGAAGGAGTTGGATATCACATCTCATCCAATAGGAAGGGGCTCAGGTTTGGTATAAGCATTGAGATATCACATCTCTGCTATCGGAAGGGTCTCAGGATTGGATTGGGAAGGAGTTGGATATCCCTTCTCATGCTATAGGAAGTGTCTCAGGTTGGAATGGGAAGGAGTTGGATATCACATCTCATGTTATAGGAAGGGTCTCAGGATTGGAATGGGAAGGATTTGGATATCACATCTCTTGCTATAGGAAGGGTCTCAGGATTGGAATGGGTAGGAGTTGGATATTACTTTCTTGCTATAGGAAGGGTCTCATGTTTGGAATGGGAAGGAGTTGGATATCACATATGCTATAGTTAGTGTCTCAGGTTTGGAACGGGAAGGAGTTGGATATCACATCTCATGTTATAGGAAGGGTCTCAGGTTTGGTATAAGCGTTGAGATATCACATCTCTGCTATCGGAAGCGGCTCAGGATTGGAATGGGAAGGAGTTGGATATCACATCTCATGTTATAGTAAGAGTCTCTGGTTTGGTATTAGAATCATTGAGATATCACATCGCATGCTGTAGGAAGGGTCTAAGGATTGGAATGGGATGGACTTGGATATCACATCTCATGCTATAGGTAGGCTCTCAGGTTTGGTATAAGCATTGAGATATCACATCTCATGCTAAAGGAAGGGTCTCAGGATTGGAATGGGAAGGAGTTGTGTATGACATCTCAGGCCATAGGAAGGGTCTCAGGTTTGGTATAAGCATTGAGATATCACATCTCTGCTATCGGAAGGGTCTCAGGATTGGAATGGGAAGGAGTTGGATATCCCATCTCATGTTATAGGAAGGGTCTCAGGTTTGGTATTAGAAGCATAGAGATATCACATCTCATGCTATAGGAAGGGTCTCAGGATTGGAATGGGAAGGACTTGGATGTCACATCTCATGCTATAGGGAGGATCTCAAGTTTGATATTAGAAGCATTGAGATAACAAATCTCATGATATCGGAAGGGTCTCAGGATTGGAATGGGAAGGAGTTGGATACCACATCTCATGATAAAGGAAGGGTCTAAGGTTTGGAAGGGGAAGGATTTGGATATCACATCTCATGTTATAGGACGGGTCTCAGGTTTGGTATTAGAAGCATTGAGATATCAAGTCTCATGGTATAAGAAGGGTCTCAGAATTGGAATGGGAAGGAGTTGGATATCACACCTCAAGCTATAGGAAGGGTCTCATGATTGGAATGGGAAGGAGTTTGATATCACATCTCATGCCATAGTATGGGTCTCAGGTTTGGTAGAAGCATTGGGATATCACATCTCATGCTATCGGAAGGGTATCAGTATTGGATTTTGAAGAAGTTGGATATCCCATCTCATGCTATAGGAAGGGTCTCAGGTTGGAATGGGAAGGAGTTGGATATCACATTTCATGTTATAGGAAGGGTCTCAGGATTGGAATGGGAAGGACTTGGATATCATATCTCATGCTATAGGACGGGTCTCAGGTTTGTTATTAGAATCATTGAGATATCATATTGCATGCTGTAGGAAGGGTCTAAGGATTGGAATAGGAAGGACCTGGATATCACATCTCATGCTATAGATAGGCTCTTAGGTTTGGAAAGGGAAGGAGTTGGATATCACATTTCATGTTAGAGGAAGGATCTCAGGTTTGGTATTAGAAGCATTGAGATATCACATCTCATGCTATAGGAAGGGTCTCAGGATTGGAATGGGAAGTAGTTGGATATCACATCTCATGCTATAGGAAGGGTCTCAGGTTTCGTATAAGCATTGCGATATGACATCTCATGCTATAGGACGGGTCTCAGGATTGGAATGGAAGGAGTTGGATATCACATCTCATGTTATAGGAAGGATCTCAGGTTTGGTATTAGAATCATTGAGACATCACATCTCATGCTATAGGAAGGGTCTCAGGGTTGGAATGGGAAGGAGTTGGATATCACAACTCATCCAATAGGAAGGGTCTCAGGTTTGGAATGGGAAGGAATTGGATATCACATCTCATGTTATAGGAAGGATCTCAGGTTTGGTATTAGAAGCATTGAGATATCACATCTCATGCTATAGGAAGGGTCTCAGGATTGGAATGTGAAGGATTTGGATATCACATCTCATGCTAAAGGAAGGGTCTCAGGTTTGGTAGAAGCATTGAGATATCACGTCTCTGCTATCGGAAGGGTCTCAGGATTGGATTGGGAAGGAGTTGGATATCCCTTCTCATGCTATAGGAAGGGTCTCAGGATTTGAATGGCAAGGAGTTGGATATCACATCTCATGCCATACGAAGGGTCTCAGGTTTGGTATAAGCATTGAGATATCACATCTCTGCTATCGGAAGGGTCTCAGGATTGGAATGGGAAGGAGTTGGATATTCCCATCTCATGTAATAGGAAGGGTCTCAGGTTTGGTATTAGAAGCATTGAGATATCACATCTCATGCTATAGGAAGGGTCTCAGGATTGGAATGGGAAGGACTTGGATATCACATCTCATGCTATAGGGAGGGTCTCAAGTTTGATATTAGAAGCTTTGAGATATCACATCTCATGATATCGGAAGGGTCTCAGGATTGGAATGGGAAGGAGTTGGATATCACATCTCATGATAAAGGAAGGGTCTAAGGTTTGGAAGGGGAAGGATTTGGATATCACATCTCATGTTATATTACGGGTCTCAGGTTTGGTATTAGAAGCATTGAGATATCAAGTCTCAGAGTATAGGAAGGGTCTCAGAATTGGAATGGGAAGGAGTTGGATATCACATCTCAAGCAATAGGAAGGGTATCAGGATTGGAATGGGAAGGACTTGGATATCAGATCTCATGCTATAGGAAGGCTCTCAGGTTTGGAAGGGGAAAGAGTTGGATATCACATTTCATGTTAGAGGTAGGATCTCAGGTTTGGTATTAGAGGCATTGAGATATCACATCTCATGCTATCAGAAGGGTCTCGGGAATGGAATGGGAAGGAGTTGGATATCACATCTCATGCTAAAGGGAGGGTCTCAGGTTTGGAAGGGGAAGGATTTGGATATCACATCTCATGTTATAGGAAGGACCTCAGGTTTGGTATTAGAAGCATTGAGATATCACATCTCATGCTATCGGAAGGATCTCAGGTTTGGTATTAGAAGCATTGAGATATCACATCTCATGCTATCAGAAGGGTCTCAGGATTGGAATGGGAAGGAGTTGGATATCACATCTCATGCTAAAGGGAGGGTCTCAGGTTTGGAAGGGGAAGGATTTGGATATCACATCTCATGTTATCGGAAGGATCTCACGTTTGGTATTAGAAGTATTGAGATATCATATCTCATGCTATAGGAAGGGTCTCAGGATTGGAATGGGAAGGAGTTGGATATCACATCTCATGCTATAGGAAGTGTCTCAGGATTGTAATGGGAAGGACTTGGATATCACATCTCATGCTATAGGTAGGGTCTCAAGTTTGATATTAGAAGCATTGAGATATCACATCTCATGCTATAGGAAGGGTCTGAGGATTGGAATGGGAAGGAGTTGGATATCCCATCTCATGTTATAGGACGGGTCTCAGGTTTGTTATTAGAATCATTGAGATATCACATCTCATGCTTTAGGAAGGGTCTCAGGATTGGAATGGGAAGCAGTTGGATATCACATCTCATGCTATAGGAAGGGTCTCAGGTTTGGTATAAGCATTGAGATATCACATCTCATGCTATAGGACGGGTCTCAGGATTGGAATGGAAGGAGTTGGATATCACATCTCATGTTATAGGAAGGATCTCAGGTTTGGTATTAGAATCATTGAGATATCACATCTCATGCTTTAGGAAGGGTCTCAGGATTGGAATGGGAAGGAGTTGGATATCACATCTCATGCTAAAGGGAGGGTCTCAGGTTTGGAAGGGGAAGGATTTGGATATCACATCTCATGTTATCGGAAGGATCTCACGTTTGGTATTAGAAGTATTGAGATATCATATCTCATGCTATAGGAAGGGTCTCAGGATTGGAATGGGAAGGAGTTGGATATCACATCTCATGCTATAGGAAGTGTCTCAGGATTGTAATGGGAAGGACTTGGATATCACATCTCATGCTATAGGTAGGGTCTCAAGTTTGATATTAGAAGCATTGAGATATCATATTGCAAGCTGTAGGAAGGGTCTAAGGGTTGGAATGGGAAGGAGTTGGATATCCCATCTCATGTTATAGGACGGGTCTCAGGTTTGTTATTAGAATCATTGAGATATCACATCTCATGCTTTAGGAAGGGTCTCAGGATTGGAATGGGAAGCAGTTGGATATCACATCTCATGCTATAGGAAGGGTCTCAGGTTTGGTATAAGCATTGAGATATCACATCTCATGCTATAGGACGGGTCTCAGGATTGGAATGGAAGGAGTTGGATATCACATCTCATGTTATAGGAAGGATCTCAGGTTTGGTATTAGAAGCATTGAGACATCACATCTCATGCTATAGGAAGGGTCTCAGGGTTGGAATGGGAAGGAGTTGGATATCACATCTCATCCAATAGGAAGGGGCTCAGGTTTGGTATAAGCATTGAGATATCACATCTCTGCTATCGGAAGGGTCTCAGGATTGGATTGGGAAGGAGTTGGATATCCCTTCTCATGCTATAGGAAGTGTCTCAGGTTGGAATGGGAAGGAGTTGGATATCACATCTCATGTTATAGGAAGGGTCTCAGGATTGGAATGGGAAGGATTTGGATATCACATCTCTTGCTATAGGAAGGGTCTCAGGATTGGAATGGGTAGGAGTTGGATATTACTTTCTTGCTATAGGAAGGGTCTCATGTTTGGAATGGGAAGGAGTTGGATATCACATATGCTATAGTTAGTGTCTCAGGTTTGGAACGGGAAGGAGTTGGATATCACATCTCATGTTATAGGAAGGGTCTCAGGTTTGGTATAAGCGTTGAGATATCACATCTCTGCTATCGGAAGCGGCTCAGGATTGGAATGGGAAGGAGTTGGATATCACATCTCATGTTATAGTAAGAGTCTCTGGTTTGGTATTAGAATCATTGAGATATCACATCGCATGCTGTAGGAAGGGTCTAAGGATTGGAATGGGATGGACTTGGATATCACATCTCATGCTATAGGTAGGCTCTCAGGTTTGGTATAAGCATTGAGATATCACATCTCATGCTATAGGAAGGGTCTCAGGATTGGAATGGGAAGGATTTGGATATCACATCTCATGCTATAGGAAGGGTCTCAGATTTGGTATAAGCATTGAGATATCACATCTCATGCTAAAGGAAGGGTCTCAGGATTGGAATGGGAAGGAGTTGTGTATGACATCTCAGGCCATAGGAAGGGTCTCAGGTTTGGTATAAGCATTGAGATATCACATCTCTGCTATCGGAAGGGTCTCAGGATTGGAATGGGAAGGAGTTGGATATCCCATCTCATGTTATAGGAAGGGTCTCAGGTTTGGTATTAGAAGCATAGAGATATCACATCTCATGCTATAGGAAGGGTCTCAGGATTGGAATGGGAAGGACTTGGATGTCACATCTCATGCTATAGGGAGGATCTCAAGTTTGATATTAGAAGCATTGAGATAACAAATCTCATGATATCGGAAGGGTCTCAGGATTGGAATGGGAAGGAGTTGGATACCACATCTCATGATAAAGGAAGGGTCTAAGGTTTGGAAGGGGAAGGATTTGGATATCACATCTCATGTTATAGGACGGGTCTCAGGTTTGGTATTAGAAGCATTGAGATATCAAGTCTCATGGTATAAGAAGGGTCTCAGAATTGGAATGGGAAGGAGTTGGATATCACACCTCAAGCTATAGGAAGGGTCTCATGATTGGAATGGGAAGGAGTTTGATATCACATCTCATGCCATAGTATGGGTCTCAGGTTTGGTAGAAGCATTGGGATATCACATCTCATGCTATCGGAAGGGTATCAGTATTGGATTTTGAAGAAGTTGGATATCCCATCTCATGCTATAGGAAGGGTCTCAGGTTGGAATGGGAAGGAGTTGGATATCACATTTCATGTTATAGGAAGGGTCTCAGGATTGGAATGGGAAGGACTTGGATATCATATCTCATGCTATAGGACGGGTCTCAGGTTTGTTATTAGAATCATTGAGATATCATATTGCATGCTGTAGGAAGGGTCTAAGGATTGGAATAGGAAGGACCTGGATATCACATCTCATGCTATAGATAGGCTCTTAGGTTTGGAAAGGGAAGGAGTTGGATATCACATTTCATGTTAGAGGAAGGATCTCAGGTTTGGTATTAGAAGCATTGAGATATCACATCTCATGCTATAGGAAGGGTCTCAGGATTGGAATGGGAAGTAGTTGGATATCACATCTCATGCTATAGGAAGGGTCTCAGGTTTCGTATAAGCATTGCGATATGACATCTCATGCTATAGGACGGGTCTCAGGATTGGAATGGAAGGAGTTGGATATCACATCTCATGTTATAGGAAGGATCTCAGGTTTGGTATTAGAATCATTGAGACATCACATCTCATGCTATAGGAAGGGTCTCAGGGTTGGAATGGGAAGGAGTTGGATATCACAACTCATCCAATAGGAAGGGTCTCAGGTTTGGAATGGGAAGGAATTGGATATCACATCTCATGTTATAGGAAGGATCTCAGGTTTGGTATTAGAAGCATTGAGATATCACATCTCATGCTATAGGAAGGGTCTCAGGATTGGAATGTGAAGGATTTGGATATCACATCTCATGCTAAAGGAAGGGTCTCAGGTTTGGTAGAAGCATTGAGATATCACGTCTCTGCTATCGGAAGGGTCTCAGGATTGGATTGGGAAGGAGTTGGATATCCCTTCTCATGCTATAGGAAGGGTCTCAGGATTTGAATGGCAAGGAGTTGGATATCACATCTCATGCCATACGAAGGGTCTCAGGTTTGGTATAAGCATTGAGATATCACATCTCTGCTATCGGAAGGGTCTCAGGATTGGAATGGGAAGGAGTTGGATATTCCCATCTCATGTAATAGGAAGTGTCTCAGGATTGTAATGGGAAGGACTTGGATATCACATCTCATGCTATAGGTAGGGTCTCAAGTTTGATATTAGAAGCATTGAGATATCACATCTCATGATATCGGAAGGGTCTCAGGATTGGAATGGGAAGGAGATGGATATCACATCTCATGATAAAGGAAGGGTCTAAGGTTTGGAAGGGGAAGGATTTGGATATCACATCTCATGTTATAGGACGGGTCTCAGGTTTGGTATTAGAAGCATTGAGATATCAAGTCTCATGGTATAAGAAGGGTCTCAGAATTGGAATGGGAAGGAGTTGGATATCACACCTCAAGCTATAGGAAGGGTCTCAGGATTGGAATGGGAAGGACTTGGATATCACATCTCATGCTATAGGGAGGGTCTCAAGTTTGATATTAGAAGCTTTGAGATATCACATCTCATGATATCGGAAGGGTCTCAGGATTGGAATGGGAAGGAGTTGGATATCACATCTCATGATAAAGGAAGGGTCTAAGGTTTGGAAGGGGAAGCATTTGGATATCACATCTCATGTTATATTACGGGTCTCACGTTTGTATTAGAAGCATTGAGATATCAAGTCTCATAGTATAGGAAGGGTCTCAGAATTGGAATGGGAAGGAGTTGGATATCACATCTCAAGCTATAGGAAGGGTCTCAGGATTGGAATGGGGAGGACTTGGATATCACATCTCATGCTATAGGAAGGCTCTCAGGTTTGGAAGGGGAAATAGTTGGATATCACATTTCATGTTAGAGGTAGGATCTCAGGTTTGGTATTAGAGGCATTGAGATATCACATCTCATGCTATCAGAAGGGTCTCAGGAATGGAATGGGAAGGAGTTGGATATCACATCTCATGCTAAAGGGAGGGTCTCAGGTTTGGAAGGGGAAGGATTTGGATATCACATCTCATGTTATAGGAAGGATCTCAGGTTTGGTATTAGAAGCATTGAGATATCACATCTCATGCTATCGGAAGGATCTCAGGTTTGGTATTAGAAGCATTGAGATATCACATCTCATGCTATCAGAAGAGTCTCAGGATTGGAATAGGAAGGAGTTGGATATCACATCTCATGCTAAAGGGAGGGTCTCAGGATTGGAAGGGGAAGGATTTGGATATCACATCTCATGTTATCGGAAGGATCTCAAGTTTGGTATTAGAAGTATTGAGATATCATATCTCATGCTATAGGAAGGGTCTCAGGATTGGAATGGGAAGGAGTTGGATATCACATCTCATGCTATAGGGAGGGTCTCAGGATTGGAATGGGAAGGACTTAGATATCACATATCATGCTATAGGGAGGGTCTCAGTTTTGATATTAGAAGCATTGAGATATCACATCTCATGCTATAGGAAGTGTCTCAGGATTGGAATGGGAAGGTGCTGGATATCACATCTCATGCTAAAGGAAGGGTCTCAGGTTTGGAACGGGAAGGATTTGGATATCACATCTCATGTTATAGGAAGGGTCTCAGGTTTGGTATAAGCATTGAGATATCACATCTCTGCTATCGGAAGTGTCTCAGGATTGGAATGGGAAGGAGTTGGATATCCCATCTCATGTTATAGGACGGGTCTCAGGTTTGTTATTAGAATCATTGAGATATCATATTGCCTGCTGTAGGAAGGGTCTAAGGGTTGGAATGGGAAGGACTTGGATATCACATCTCATGCTATAGATAGGCTCTTAGGTTTGGAAAGGGAAGGAGTTGGATATCACATTTCATGTTAGAGGAAGGATCTCAGGTTTGGTATTAGAAGCATTGAGATATCACATCTCATGCTATAGGAAGGGTCTCAGGATTGGAATGGGAAGCAGTTGGATATCACATCTCATGCTATAGGAAGGGTCTCAGGTTTGGTATAAGCATTGAGATATCACATCTCATGCTATAGGACGGGTCTCAGGATTGGAATGGAAGGAGTTGGATATCACATCTCATGTTATAGGAAGGATCTCAGGTTTGGTATTAGAAGCATTGAGACATCACATCTCATGCTATAGGAAGGGTCTCAGGATTGGAATGGGAAGCAGTTGGATATCACATCTCATGCTATAGGAAGGGTCTCAGGTTTGGTATAAGCATTGAGATATCACATCTCATGCTATAGGAAGGGTCTCAGGATTGGAATGTGAAGGATTTGGATATCACATCTCATGCTAAAGGAAGGGTCTCAGGTTTGGTAGAAGCATTGAGATATCACGTCTCTGCTATCGGAAGGGTCTCAGGATTGGATTGGGAAGGAGTTGGATATCACATCTCATGCCATAGGAAGGGTCTCAGGTTTGGTATAAGCATTGAGATATCACATCTCTGCTATCGGAAGGGTCTCAGGATTGGATTGGGAAGGAGTTGGATATCCCTTCTTATGCTATAGGAAGTGTCTCAGGTTGGAATGGGAAGGAGTTGGATATCACATCTCATGTTATAGGAAGGGTCTCAGGATTGGAATGGGAAGGATTTGGATATCACATCTCTTGCTATAGGAAGGGTCTCAGGATTGGAATGGGTAGGAGTTGGATATTACTTTCTTGCTATAGGAAGGGTCTCATGTTTGGAATGGGAAGGAGTTGGATATCACATATGCTATAGTTAGTGTCTCAGGTTTGGAACGGGAAGGAGTTGGATATCACATCTCATGTTATAGGAAGGGTCTCAGGTTTGGTATAAGCATTGAGATATCACATCTCTGCTATCGGAAGCGGCTCAGGATTGGAATGGGAAGGAGTTGGATATCCCATCTCATGTTATAGGAAGAGTCTCTGGTTTGGTAGAATCATTGAGATATCACATCGCATGCTGTAGGAAGGGTCAAAGGATTGGAATGGGATGGACTTGGATATCACATCTCATGCTATAGGTAGGCTCTCAGGTTTGGTATAAGCATTGAGATATCACATCTCATGCTATAGGAAGGGTCTCAGGATTGGAATGGGAAGGAATTGGATATCACATCTCATGCTATAGGAAGGGTCTCAGATTTGGTATAAGCATTGAGATATCACATCTCATGCTAAAGGAAGGGTCTCAGGATTGGAATGTGAAGGATTTGGATATCACATCTCATGCTAAAGGAAGGGTCTCAGGTTTGGTAGAAGCATTGAGATATCACGTCGCTGCTATCGGAAGGGTCTCAGGATTGGATTGGGAAGGAGTTGGATATCCCTTCTCATGCTATAGGAAGGGTCTCAGGATTTGAATGGCAAGGAGTTGGATATCACATCTCATGCCATAGGAAGGGTCTCAGGTTTGGTATAAGCATTGAGATATCACATCTCTGCTATCGGAAGGGTCTCAGGATTGGATTGGGAAGGAGTTGAATATCCCTTCTCATGCTATAGGAAGTGTCTCAGGTTGGAATGGGAAGGAGTTGGATATCACATCTCATGTTATAGGAAGGGTCTCAGGATTGGAATGGGAAGGATTTGGATATCACATCTCTTGCTATAGGAAGGGTCTCAGGATTGGAATGGGTAGGAGTTGGATATTACTTTCTTGCTATAGGAAGGGTCTCATGTTTGGAATGGGAAGGAGTTGGATATCACATATGCTATAGTTAGTGTCTCAGGTTTGGAACGGGAAGGAGTTGGATATCACATCTCATGTTATAGGAAGGGTCTCAGGTTTGGTATAAGCATTGAGATATCACATCTCTGCTATCGGAAGCGGCTCAGGATTGGAATGGGAAGGAGTTGGATATCCCATCTCATGTTATAGGAAGAGTCTCTGGTTTGGTATTAGAATCATTGAGATATCACATTGCATGCTGTAGGAAGGGTCTAAGGATTGGAATGGGATGGACTTGGATGTCACATCTCATGCTATAGGGAGGGTCTCAAGTTTGATATTAGAAGCATTGAGATAACAAATCTCATGATTTAGGAAGGGTCTCAGGATTGGAATGGGAAGGAATTGGATATCACATCTCATGCTATAGGAAGGGTCTCAGGATTGGAATGGGAAGGAATTGGATATCACATCTCATGCTATAGGAAGGGTCTCAGATTTGGTATAAGCATTGAGATATCACATCTCATGCTAAAGGAAGGGTCTCAGGATTGGAATGGGAAGGAGTTGTATATGACATCTCAGGCCATAGGAAGGTTCTCAGGTTTGGTATAAGCATTGAGATATCACATCTCTGCTATCGGAAAGGTCTCAGGATTGGAATGGGAAGGAGTTGGATATCCCATCTCATGTTATAGGAAGGGTCTCAGGTTTGGTATTAGAAGCATAGAGATATCACATCTCATGCTATAGGAAGGGTCTCAGGATTGGAATGGGAAGGACTTGGATGTCACATCTCATGCTATAGGGAGGGTCTCAAGTTTGATATTAGAAGCATTGAGAGAACAAATCTCATGATATCGGAAGGGTCTCAGGATTGGAATGGGAAGGAGTTGGATATCACATCTCATGATAAAGGAAGGGTCTAAGGTTTGGAAGGGGAAGGATTTGGATATCACATCTCATGTTATAGGACGGGTCTCAGGTTTAATATTAGAAGCATTGAGATATCAAGTCTCATGGTATAAGAAGGGTCTCAGAATTGGAATGGGAAGGAGTTGGATATCACACCTCAAGCTATAGGAAGGGTCTCAGGATTGGAATGGGAAGGAGTTTGATATCACATCTCATGCCATAGTATGGGTCTCAGGTTTGGTAGAAGCATTGGGATATCACATCTCATGCTATCGGAAGGGTATCAGTATTGGATTTGGAAGAAGTTGGATATCCCATCTCATGCTATAGGAAGGGTCTCAGGTTGGAATGGGAAGGAGTTGGATATCACATTTCATGTTATAGGAAGGGTCTCTGGATTGGAATGGGAAGGAGTTGGATATCACATCTCAAGCTATAGGAAGGGTCTCAGGTTTGGTATAAGCATTGAGATATCACATCTCATGCTATAGGAAGGGTCTCAGGATTGGAATGGGAAGGAGTTGGATATCACATCTCATGCTAAAGGAAGGGTCTCAGGTTTGGTAGAAGCATTGAGATATCACATCTCATGCTATAGGAAGGGTCTCAGGATTGGAATGGGAAGGACTTAGATATCACATATCATGCTATAGGGAGGGTCTCAGTTTTGATATTAGAAGCATTGAGATATCACATCTCATGCTATCGGAAGTGTCTCAGGATTGGAATGGGAAGGAGCTGGATATCACATCTCATGCTAAAGGAAGGGTCTCAGGTTTGGAACGGGAAGGAGTTGGATATCACATCTCATGTTATAGGAAGGGTCTCAGGTTTGGTATAAACATTGAGATATCACATCTCTGCTATCGGAAGTGTCTCAGGATTGGAATGGGAAGGAGTTGGATATCCCATCTCATGTTATAGGACGGGTCTCAGGTTTGTTATTAGAATCATTGAGATATCATATTGCATGCTGTAGGAAGGGTCTAAGGGTTGGAATGTGAAGGACTTGGATATCACATCTCATGCTATAGATAGGCTCTTAGGTTTGGAAAGGGAAGGAGTTGGATATCACATTTCATGTTAGAGGAAGAATCTCAGGTTTGGTATTAGAAGCATTGAGATATCACATCTCATGCTAGTGGAAGGGTCTCAGGATTGGAATGGGGAGGAGTTGGATATCACATCTCATGCTATAGGAAGGGTCTCAGGTTTGGTATAAGCAATGAGATATCACATCTCATGCTATAGGACGGGTCTCAGGATTGGAATGGAAGGAGTTGGATATCACATCTCATGTTATAGGAAGGATCTCAGGTTTGGTATTAGAAGCATTGAGACATCACATCTCATGCTATAGGAAGGGTCTCAGGGTTGGAATGGGAAGGAGTTGGATATCACATCTCATCCAATAGGAAGGGTCTCAGGTTTGGAATGGGAAGGAATTGGATATCACATCTCATGTTATAGGAAGGATCTCAGGTTTGGTATTAGAAGCATTGAGATATCACATCTCATGCTATAGGAAGGGTCTCAGGATTGGAATGTGAAGGATTTGGATATCACATCTCATGCTAAAGGAAGGGTCTCAGGTTTGGTAGAAGCATTGAGATATCACGTCTCTGCTATCGGAAGGGTCTAAGGATTGGATTGGGAAGGAGTTGGATATCCCTTTTCATGCTATAGGAAGGGTCTCAGGATTTGAATGGCAAGGAGTTGGATATCACATCTCATGCCATAGGAAGGGTCTCAGGTTTGGTATAAGCATTGAGATATCACATCTCTGCTATCGGAAGGGTCTCAGGATTGGATTGGGAAGGAGTTGGATATCCCTTCTCATGCTATAGGAAGTGTCTCAGGTTGGAATGGGAAGGAGTTGGATATCACATCTCATGTTATAGGAAGGGTCTCAGGAATCGAATGGGAAGGAGTTGGATACCACATCTCATGATAAAGGAAGGGTCTAAGGTTTGGAAGGGGAAGGATTTGGATATCACATCTCATGTTATAGGACGGTCTCAGGTTTGGTATTAGAAGCATTGAGATATCAAGTCTCATGGTATAAGAAGGGTCTCAGAATTGGAATGGGAAGGAGTTGGATATCACGCCTCAAGCTATAGGAAGGGTCTCAGGATTGGAATGGGAAGGAGTTTGATATCATATCTCATGCCATAGTATGGGTCTCAGGTTTGGTAGAAGCATTGGGATATCACATCTCATGCTATCGGAAGGGTATCAGTATTGGATTTGGACGAAGTTGGATATCCCATCTCATGCTATAGGAAGGGTCTCAGGTTGGAATGGGAAGGAGTTGGATATCACATTTCATGTTATAGGAAGGGTCTCAGGATTGGAATGGGAAGGACTTGGATATCATATCTCATGCTATAGGACGGGTCTCAGGTTTGTTATTAGAATCATTGAGATATCATATTGCATGCTGTAGGAAGGGTCTAAGGATTGGAATGGGAAGGACTTGGATATCACATCTCATGCTATAGGTAGGCTCTCAGGTTTGGAAAGGGAAGGAGTTCGATATCACATTTCATGTTAGAGGAAGGATCTCAGGTTTGGTATAAGAAGCATTGAGATATCACATCTCATGCTATAGGAAGGGTCTCAGGATTGGAATGGGAAGTAGTTGGATATCACATCTCATGCTATAGGAAGGGTCTCAGGTTTGGTATAAGCATTGAGATATCACATCTCATGCTATAGGACGGGTCTCAGGATTGGAATGGAAGGAGTTGGATATCACATCTCATGTTATAGGAAGGATCTCAGGTTTGGTATTAGAAGCATTGAGACATCACATCTCATGCTATAGGAAGGGTCTCAGGGTTGGAATGGGAAGGAGTTGGATATCACATCTCATCCAATAGGAAGGGTCTCAGGTTTGGAATGGGAAGGAATTGGATATCACATCTCATGTTATAGGAGGGATCTCAGGTTTGGTATTAGAAGCATTGAGATATCACATCTCATGCTATAGGAAGGGTCTCAGGATTGGAATGTGAAGGATTTGGATATCACATCTCATGCTAAAGGAAGGGTCTCAGGTTTGGTAGAAGCATTGAGATATCACGTCTCTGCTATCGGAAGGGTCTCAATACTTCTAATACCAAACCTGAGATCCTTCCGATAACATGAGATGTGATATCTCAATACTTCTAATACCAAACCTGAGATCCATCCTATAACATGAGATGTGATATCCAACTCCTTCCCTTTCCAAACCTAAGAGCCTATCTATAGCATGAGATGTGATATCCAGGTCCTTCCCATTCCAATCCTTAGACCCTTCCTACAGCATGCAATATGATATCTCAATGATTCTAATAACAAACCTGAGACCCGTCCTATTGCATGAGATATGATATCCAAGTACTTCCCATTCCAATCCTGAGACCCTTCCTATAACATGAAATGTGATATCCAACTCCTTCCCATTCCAACCTGAGACCCTTCCTATAGCATGAGATGGGATATCCAACTTCTTCCAAATCCAATACTGATACCCTTCCGATAGCATGAGATGTGATATCCCAATGCTTCTACCAAACCTGAGACCCATACTCTGGCATGAGATGTGATATCAAACTCCTTCCCATTCCAATCCTGAGACCCTTCGTATAGCTTGAGGTGTGATATCCAACTCCTTCCCATTCCAATTCTGAGACCCTTCTTATACCATGAGACTTGATATCTCAATGCTTCTAATACCAAACCTGAGACCCGTCCTATAACATGAGATGTGATATCCAAATCCTTCCCCTTCCAAACCTTAGACCCTTCCTTTATCATGAGATGTGATATCCAACTCCTTCCCATTCCAATCCTGAGACCCTTCCGATATCATGAGATTTGTTATCTCAATGCTTCTAATATCAAACTTGAGACCCTCCCTATAGCATGAGATGTGACATCCAAGTCCTTGCCATTCCAATCCTGAGACCCTTCCTATAGCATGAGATGTGATATCTCTATGCTTCTAATACCAAACCTGAGACCCTTCCTATAACATGAGATGGGATATCCAACTCCTTCCCATTCCAATCCTGAGACCTTTCCGATAGCAGAGATGTGATATCTCAATGCTTTTACCAAACCTGAGAACCTTCCTATGGCCTGAGATGTCATATACAACTCCTTCCCATTCCAATCCTGAGACCCTTCCTTTAGCATGAGATGTGATATCTCAATGCTTATACCAAATATGAGACCCTTCCTATAGCATGAGATGTGATATCTCAATGCTTATACCAGACCTGAGAGCCTACCTATAACATGAGATGTGATATCCAAGTCCATCCCATTCCAATCCTTAGACCCTTCCTACAGCATGCGATGTGATATCTCAATGATTCTAATACCAAACCAGAGACTCTTCCTATAACATGAGATGGGATATCCAACTCCTTCCCATTCCAATCCTGAGCCGCTTCCGATAGCAGAGATGTGATATCTCAATGCTTATACCAAACCTGAGACCCTTCCTATAACATGAGATGTGATATCCAACTCCTTCCCGTTGCAAACCTGAGACACTAACTATAGCATATGTGATACCCACCTCCTTCCCATTCCAAACATGAGACCCTTCCTATAGCAAGAAAGTAATATCCAACTCCTACCCATTCCAATCCTGAGACCCTTCCTATAGCAAGAGATGTGATATCCAAATCCTTCCCATTCCAATCCTGAGACCCTTCCTATAACATGAGATGTGATATCCAACTCCTTCCCATTCCAACCTGAGACACTTCCTATAGCATGAGAAGGGATATCCAACTCCTTCCCAATCCAATCCTGAGACCGTTCTGATAGCAGAGATGTGATATCTCAATGCTTATACCAAACCTGAGACCCTTCCTATGGCATGAGATGTGATATCCAACTCCTTGCCATTCAAATCCTGAGACCCTTCCTATAGCATGAGAAGGGATATCCAACTCCTTCCCAATCCAATCCTGAGACCCTTCCGAAAGCAGAGACGTGATATCTCAATGCTTCTACCAAACCTGAGACCCTTCCTTTAGCATGAGATGTGATATCCAAATCCTTCACATTCCAATCCTGAGACCCTTCCTATAGCATGAGATGTGATATCTCAATGCTTCTAATACGAAACCTGAGATCCTTCCTATAACATGAGATGTGATATCCAATTCCTTCCCATTCCAAACCTGAGACCCTTCCTATTGGATGAGATGTGATATCCAACTCCTTCCCATTCCAACCCTGAGACCCTTCCTATAGCATGAGATGTGATGTCTCAATGCTTCTAATACCAAACCTGAGATCCTTCCTATAACATGAGATGTGATATCCAACTCCTTCCATTCCAATCCTGAGACCCGTCCTATAGCATGAGATGTGATATCTCAATGCTTATACCAAACCTGAGACCCTTCCTATAGCATGAGATGTGATATCCAACTGCTTCCCATTCCAATCCTGAGACCCTTCCTATAGCATGAGATGTGATATCTCAATGCTTCTAATACCAAACCTGAGATCCTTCCTCTATTATGAAATGTAATATCCAACTCCTTCCCTTTCCAAACCTAAGAGCCTATCTATAGCATAAGATGTGATATCCAAGTCCTTCACATTCCAACCCTTAGACCCTTCCTACAGCATGCAATATGATATCTCAATGATTCTAATAACAAACCTGAGACCCGTCCTATAACATGAGATGGGATATCCAACTCCTTCCCATTCCAATCCTGAGACACTTCCGATAGCAGAGATGTGATATCTCAATGCTTATACCAAACCTGAGACCCTTCCTATAACATGAGATGTGATATCCAAATCCTTCCCGTTCCAAACCTGAGACCCTTCCTTTAGCATGAGATGTGATATCCAGCTCCTTCCCATTCCAATCCTGAGACACTTCCGATAGCATGAGATGTGATATCTCAATGCTTCTAATATCAAAACTGAGACCCTCCCTATAGCATGATATGTGATATCTAAGTCCTTCCCATTCCAATCCTGAGACCCTCCCTATAGCATGAGATGTGATATCCAACTCCTTCCCATTCCAATCCTGAGACCCTTCCTATAGCATGAGATATGATATCTCAATACTTCTAATACCAAACGTGAGATCCTTCCGATAACATGAGATGTGATATCCAAATCCTTCCCCTTCCAAACCTGAGACCCTCCCTTTAGCATGAGATGTGATATCCAACTCCTGCCCATTCCATTCCTGAGACCCTTCTGATAGCATGAGATGTGATATCTCAATGCCTCTAATACCAAACCTGAGATCCTACCTCTAACATGAAATGTGATATCCAACTCTTTCCCCTTCCAAACCTGAGAGCCTTCCTATAGCATGAGATGTGATATCCAAGTCCTTCCCATTCCAATCCTGAGACCCTTCCTATAGCTTGAGATGTGATATCCAACTCCTTCCCATTCCAATCCTGAGACCCTTCCTATAGCATGAGATATGATATCTCAATACTTCTAATACCAAACGTGAGATCCTTCCGATAACATGAGATGTGATATCCAAATCCTTCCCCTTCCAAACCTGAGACCCTCCCTTTAGCATGAGATGTGATATCCAACTCCTGCCCATTCCATTCCTGAGACCCTTCTGATAGCATGAGATGTGATATCTCAATGCCTCTAATACCAAACCTGAGATCCTACCTCTAACATGAAATGTGATATCCAACTCTTTCCCCTTCCAAACCTGAGAGCCTTCCTATAGCATGAAATGTGATATCCAATTCCTTCCCATTCCAATCCTGAGACCCTTCCTATAGCTTGAGATGTGATATCCAACTCCTTCCCATTCCAATTCTGAGACCCTTCCTATACTATGAGACTTGATATCTCAATGCTTCTAATACCAAAGGTGAGACCCGTAATATAACATGAGATGTGATATCCAAATCCTTCCCCTTCCAAACCTTAGACCCTTCCTTTATCATGAGATGTGATATCCAACTCCTTCCCATTCCAATCCTGAGACCCTTCCGATATCATGAGATGTGATATCTCAAAGCTTCTAATATCAAACTTGAGACCCTCCCTATAGCATGAGATGTGATATCCAAGTCCTTCCCATTCCAATCCTGAGACCCTTCCTATAGCATGAGATGTGATATCTCAATGCTTCTAATACCAAACCTGAGACCCTTCCTATAACATGAGATGGGAATATCCAACTCCTTCCCATTCCAATCCTGAGACCCTTCCGATAGCAGAGATGTGATATCTCAATGCTTATACCAAACCTGAGATCCTTCCTATAACATGAGATGTGATATCCAACTCCTTCCCATTCCAATCCTGAGACACTTCCTATAGCATGAGATGTGATATCTCACTGCTTATACCAAACCTGAGACCCTTCCCATAGCATGATATGTGATATCCAACTCCTTCCCATTCCAATCCTCAGACCCTTCCTATAGCATGAGATGTGATATCTCAATGCTTCTAATATCAAACTTGAGACCCTACCTATAGCATGAGATGTGATATCCAAGTCCTTCCCATTACAACCCTGAGACCCTTCCTATAGCATGAGATATGATATCTCAATACTTCTAATACCAAACGTGAGATCCTTCCGATAACATGAGATGTGATATCCAAATCCTTCCCCTTCCAAACCTGAGACCCTCCTCCCAGGGAAACTAAAACTACCTCAGCCTCTATCCCGCTGGGAAATGAGTCTGAGGAGAAGGATGCTCCTGTAATCTCTTCTTCCTCGTAGGAGGAGAAGGCCAGATTAGCGGAGTGGACCCCCAAAGGTCTAACCTTACACCGGGGATCCCCCTTCACGTGGTCAGTTGCTCCACAAGCAAAACAAGATCCATTGGGTCTGTTTACATAGGGAGGCTTATTGTAAGACAGTGTGCTGATCAATGGAGTAGATACTCCAGCTCTTAGGGATAGTGGGTGCAGTCGAACTGTAGTGGATTCTACCTTGGTAGACTCAGAGGAAGTTTCCAGAGCTACTCTGATGCCCACTAAGTTGGCTGACGGCCCACTCCGTATGTTCCCAGTAATACCTGTAAATCTTACTTTAAATGGTACAGCAGTCAGGATTCCAGTGAGCATTCAGAGAAACGTCCCGGGAAAGGTCTTGTTAGGTAATGATCTCAGAGCTTTAGGGCTCATAGGAGACACTGCCGAAAGACCCTACACACGGTCTCAAGCACGGGCAGCATTGGCCAAGACCAATACGCCGCCCCAGCCGAAGGGGAAACCCAAGGCGAAAGGAGTCAACAAGTCAAGACGAGGGAAAGAGAATATTCCCCCGAGCTCGCCTACCACTGCGGTGGAGGAAGTTGGTCAATCGCCCGGGCCTGAGGAGGAGGTGGCGATGCCTGAAGTATTTGACCCCAACGACCATCCTGAACTAAAAGACTTGTTAGTTGAAGGAGGTCCTGATAGGGACGAATTCAGTAAAGGCCAACGTGAGTGCCCATCTCTGGAAGGCCTAAGGAGACAGGCCTGCTCCCAGCTTGAGGGTGAACCTCCTGGGACGCATAGGATTTATTGGGAAGGTGGACTCCTGTATAGTGAGCCCACAGAGTCTACAGAAGGAGACCATAGGAGGTTGGTGGTTCCCCTTGCTGTTAGGCCCTTCCTCCTGCAGTTGGCGCATGAAGTGCTCCTTGCTGGTCACCTTGGTATTAAGAGGACCAAGCAAAGGTTATCCATGCACTTCTACTGGCCCAAGATGGGGGTGCAAGTAGAAAGTCACTGCAGGAGTTGTGCCTCCTGCCAGTTATCTGGTAAGGTTGGCTCGACAATCCAAGCTCCGTTGGTACCGCTCCCAGTTGTGGGGGTACCATTTGAAAGGGTAGGGATCGACATCGTTGGTCCCCTTGACCCGCAAACATCCTCGGGCAATAGGTTTATCCTGGTGCTGGTCGACCATGCAACCAGATATCCTGAGGCCATCCCATTGAAAACTGTAACTGCCAAGTCAGTTGCAAAAGCTTTACTTGGCATATTTACTAGGGTTGGCTTCCCTAAAGAAGTTGTGTCAGATCGTGGCAGCAACTTTATGTCGAAGTATATGCAGGCTATGTGGAAAGAATGTGGGGTCACCTACAAGTTCTCTTCTGCATACCACCCCCAGACCAATGGTCTGGTGGAACGTTTCAACAGAACGTTAAAAAGCATGATTGGGGCTCTGGAGAAGCTTCAGAGAAGACAATGGGATCTTCTTTTACCATGCTTACTGTTTGCCTACCGAGAGGTACCACAGGAGGGTGTTGGCTTCAGCCCCTTCAAACTTCTGTTTGGTCATCCTGTACGGGGACCCTTAGCCATAGTCAAAGAGGGATGGGAGATGCCCACTCCCCCTGTTACTACCAACGTAGTTGATTATGTGCTAGGGCTCAGAAAACGGATGGTACTTCTGATGGGCTTGGCTAGTGATAAATTGAAGGCAGTACAAGCGCTGGTGAAACATTGGTACGACCAGAAAGCTTCCCTCATCAACTTTACACCTGGTCAGCAAGTCCTGATCATGAATCCCATAAGGCCTTGAGCTTTACAGGACAAATGGTCAGGCCCTTACACAGTGGTGGAGCCCCTGGGTGAGGTTAACTATTTAGTGGACCTTGGAAGGCCTGGACAGGCTCCAAAAGTGTTTCACGTGAATAGGCTGAAGGCTTTCGTCCCAAGAGTCGAAATCGCAGCACTGTTACTGGCTTCAGATGTTGAGGAAGAGGAGTCTGAACCTCTCCCCGACCTGTTCCAAAGCGGTCCTTCAGATAGCTCCTTTGAGGGTGTCCGAGTGGCCCCTCACCTGACTTCTGATCAGCAGGCTGAGGTGAAAAGTTTGCTTAGGCAGTTTTCCCCCGTTTTCACAGTCGCCTGGTTTGACACCTTGGTGCAAACATAACATAGACACAGGAGACAGTGTACCTACCAAAAGTAGGGGATACAGGATGTCAGACAAAGTACGGTCTTATATTAAGACCGAGGTCAACAAGATGTTAGACCTTGGGGTGATTGAACCCTCTAGTAGTCCTTGGTCCAGCCCTGTGGTTTTCGTTCCAAAGGCTGGCACTTCTGAATTGAGGTTCTGTGTGGATTACAGGGCTCTGAATGCTGTCACCAAGACAGATGCACACCCCTTGCCTCGAACAGATGAGCTGGTGGATACTTTGGGTGCCTCCAAGTACCTCAGCACGTTTGACCTCACTGCTGGCTATTGGCAAATAGCTTTAGCAGAACATGCCAAGGAGAAGACAGCGTTTTCTACTCCAGACGGCCTTTACCAATTCCGGGTAATGCCGTTCGGGTTGAAGAATGCACCTGCCACTTTCCAGAGGCTTGTGCATCATGTTTTGAATGGGTTGGACGAATTCTGTCTTGCATATCTGGAGGATATAGCAGTTTTCAGTGCCACCTGACCAGGTGAAACACCTCGGGATTGTGCTCCAGGCTCTTCAGAAAGCACACTTGACCATAAAGGCTAGTAAATGCCAGATTGGACAAGGCTCAGTGTTTTACCTTGGACATGAAGTAGGTGGAGGGAGGATACAGCCTCTACCCAGTAAAGTACAAGCAGTACAAGACTGGCCTACCCCCACTACACAAACCCAAGTGAGAGCCTTCTTAGGACTCACGGGGTATTACCGCAATTTTGTGGCAGACTATGGCACCATAGCTGCCCCTCTGACTGCCCTCACAACTCTGAAGAAACCCAAGAAGGTAACTTGGACCGACGAGTGTGAGAAGGCCTTCAATGGCTTAAAAGACTCCTTGTGCCAGGCCCCTGTCCTCAGGGCCCCTGATTATCAAAGACCTTTTATCGTGCAGACGGACGCCTCTGACACTGGGATAGGAGCTGTACTATCGCAAGTAGATGAGAAGGGTAAGGAACACCCTATTGGTTTTATTAGTCGCCAGTTTAAGGACAGAGAGCTCAGATGGTCCACGGTAGAGAAAGAATGTTTCTCTGTTGTGTGGGCCCTAAGGAAGCTGAGGCCCTACCTCTATGGGACCCACTTCACTGTGCAAACTGACCATAAGCCCTTAAAGTGGCTAATAAACATGAAGGGGGAGAATCCAAAGTTGCTTAGGTGGTCCATAAGTCTACAAGGCTTCGACTTCACTATTGAGCATAGGCCAGGTGTCCAACATAGCAATGCTGATGGGTTGTGGAGAATGTTTAACCGACCTGAACAAGAGACTCATCCAGGGGTGGATTAGTTCCCCCTGTCCATAGTCTGGGAGGGGCGAGTGTTAGGAAAGATTTCGTAATTGTAGGTAATTTTCCTTCCATGTGGCAACCCCTAAACTTTTTGCTGTTGTTTTTCACCTTGTTCTCGACTTTGCCCGAGAAGTGCAGCCTTCTGCGGCACTCCTCTGGGCTTTCGCTCCTTTCTTAAGGGGAAACTGTCATGCCCTTAAGACAGTCAGTACCAGGAAACGCTGGTTTCCGTAGTTTCTTGTATCATGTTGCAGCTTTCGTGCAACATGACACAAGAGGGCACTGTAAGCTAAGTTACTGCTCTCTTGGGTCTCTAGCCTTCTACAGGCCCTAGATACTCTTTCAGGATTGTAACTGATCGGTGCAAGTGATTCACGGACGGGAATGGTGGCAGCGATCGTTTCTTGTGTTTTGAGATCCTTTTGGCGTGCTAAGCGCGTTTCTCGCGCTTAACCCAAAATGGTGGCCTAGATCCCAAAATAGCCAGACCACGAGGCTCCTTTGTCCTGTCCGCTGACCGTCTTGCTCCCTTCACCTTCCCCAGGTCGAGCCGACCTGGGGCCTTCCTTATTTGGGCATGTGCTTTCCCGCGAAACACAGATGCTTTCGCAGGCTTCTACATGTCTTGTGTGTGCCTCCAGGATGTGGGCTGGGATGTCTGGTCCCAATACACATCCTGGGTGCCAGAGAGTCTAGGGTGGTGTGAATGCCTGGGACCACCGTGGTCCGTGATAGGTCCACGAATGGTGTGAGTGTTGATGAGCGGATCTCCCATTGGGTCCCCTCCGTTTTGGCGCGAAGGGAACCGTGGATAAGAGGGGGCTGGAAACACCACTACCATGTCGATCTCCTGAGTTCTCACGAACGAAGGAATACAGGAGCCAAGTATCCTGCAACCAAGAGGCTGAACCGAGGAATCGCTGGTGACCCGCTGAAGGACTGCTCCTCTGCACTGCTGTCGCCTTGTGAAACCCTTTTCACCTTTGATCGAACCAGAAGGCCTGTACTGGTACTTCGACCCTTGGAATAGCGGGGACAGCTATTCTCGGCATTTTCACCATCTCCTGCTAGTAAGCCTTCGGAAGCGTCTCTGGGCCATCCAGCAGACTGACCAGCCTACACAGGAGTCTTGCTCTGTAACCGCCGCCAGGTTGTGTAGTATATCGAGTCCTTGTCACTCTCACATGATTCGTACACTTGGCGTTCCCAGGTCTGAAGTGAGTAGTGTTATTGCATGCTGTAGGAAGGGTCTAAGGATTGGAATGGGAAGGACTTGGATATCACATCTCATGCTATGGATAGGCTCTCAGGTTTGGAAAGGGAAGGAGTTGGATATCACATTTCATGTTAGAGGAAGGATCTCAGGTTTGGTATTAGAGGCATTGAGATATCACAACTCATGCTATAGGAAGGGTCTCAGGATTGGAATGGGAAGGAGTTGGATATCACATCTCATGCTAAAGGAAGGGTCTCAGGTTTAGTATAAGCATTGAGATATCACATCTCATGCTATAGGAAGGGTCTCAGGATTGGAATGGAAGGAGTTGGATTTCACATCTCATGTTATAGGAAGGATCTCAGGTTTGGTATTAGAAGCATTGAGACATCACATCTCATGCTATAGGAAGGGTCTCAGGATTGGAATGGGAAGGAGTTGGATATCACATCTCATGCTATAGGAAGGGTCTCAGGTTTGGTATAAGCATTGAGATATCACATCTCATGCTATAGGAAGGGTCTCAGGATTGGAATGGGAAAGAGTTGTATATGACATCTCATGCAGTAGGAAGGGTCTCAGGTTTGGTATAAGCATTGAGATATCACATCTCTGCTATCGGAAGGGTCTCAGGATTGCAATGGGAAGGAGTTGGATATCCCATCTCATGTTATAGGAAGAGTCTCAGGTTTGGTATTAGAAGCATTGAGATATCACATCTCATGCTATAGGAAGTGTCTCAAGATTGGAATGGGAAGGACTTGGATATCACATCTCATGCTATAGGGAGGGTCTCAAGTTTGATATTAGAAGCATTGAGATATCACATCTCATGCTATAGGAAGGGTCTCAGGATTGGAATGGGAAGGAGTTGGATATCACATCTCATGCTATAGGAAGGGTCTCAGGTTTGGTATAAGCAGTGAGATATCACATCTCATGCTGTAGGAAGTGTCTCAGGATTGGAATGGGAAGGAGTTGGATATCACATCTCATGTTATAGGAAGGATCTCAGGTTTGGTATAAGCATTGAGATATCACATGTTTGCTATCGGAAGGGTCTCAGGATTGGAATGGGAAGGAGTTGGATATTCCCATCTCATGTTATAGGAAGGGTCTCAGGTTTGGTATTAGAAGCATTGAGACATCACATCTCATGCTATAGGAAGGGTCTCAGGATTGGAATGGGAAGGACTTGGATATCACATCTCATGCTATAGGGAGGGTCTCGAGTTTGATATTAGAAGCATTGAGATATCACATCTCATGATATCGGAAGGGTCTCAGGATTGGAATGGGAAGGAGTTGGATATCACATCTCATGATAAAGGAAGGGTCTAAGGTTTGGAAGGGGAAGGATTTGGATATCACATCTCATGTTATAGGACGGGTCTCAGGTTTGGTATTAGAAGCATTGAGATATCAAGTCTCATGGTATAGGAAGGGTCTCAGAATTGGAATGGGAAGGAGTTGGATATCACATCTCAAGCTATAGGAAGGGTCTCAGGATTGGAATGGGAAGGAGTTTGATATCATATCTCATGCCATAGTATGGGTCTCAGGTTTGGTATAAGCATTGGGATATCAAATCTCATGCTATCGGAAGGGTATCAGGATTGGAATTTCAAGGAGTTGGATATCCCATCTCATGTTATAGGAAGGGTCTCAGGTTGGAATGGGAAGGAGTTGGATATCACATCTCATGCTAAAGGGAGGGTCTCAGGTTTGGAAGGGGAAGGATTTGGATATCACATCTCATGTTATAGGAAGGATCTCAGGTTTGGTATAAGAAGCATTGAGATATCACATCTCATGCTATCGGAAGAATCTCAGATTTGGTATTAGAGGCATTGAGATATCACATCTCATGCTATCATAAGGGTCTCAGGATTGGAATGGGAAGGAGTTGGATATCACATCTCATGCTATAGGAAGGGTCTCAGGTTTGGAACGGGAAGGAGTTGGATATCACATCTCATGTTATAGGAAGAGTCTCAGGTTTGGTATAAGCATTGAGATATCAAATCTCTGCAATCGGAAGTGTCTCAGGATTGGGATGGGAAGGAGTTGGATATCACATCTCATGCTATAGGAAGGGTCTCAGGTTTGGAACGGGAAGGAGTTGGATATCCCATCTCATGTTATAGGACTGGTCTCAGGTTTGGTATTAGAAGCATTGAGATATCACATCTCTGCTATCGGAAGTGTCTCAGGATTGGAATGGGAAGGAGTTGGATATCATATCTCATGTTATAGGACGGGTCTCAGGTTTGTTATTAGAATCATTGAGATATCATATTGCATGCTGTAGGAAGGGTCTAAGGATTGGAATGGAAGGACTTGGATATCACATCTCATGCTATAGGTAGGCTCTCAGGTTTGGAAAGGGAAGGAGTTGGATATCACATTTAATGTTAGAGGAAGGATCTCAGGTTTGATATTAGAGCCATTGGATATCACATCTCATGCTATAGGAAGGGTCTCAGGATTGGAATGGGAAGGAGTTGGATATCACATCTCATGCTATAGGAAGGGTTTTAGGTTTGGTATAAGCATTGAGATATCACATCTCATGCTATAGGAAGGGTCTCAGGATTGGAATGGGAAGGATCTGTATATGACATCTCATGCCATAGGAAGGGTCTCAGGTTTGGTATTAGAAGCATTGAGATATCACATCTCATGCTATAGGAAGTGTCTCAGGATTGGAATGGGAAGGACTTGGATATCACATCTCATGCTATAGGAAGGGTCTCAGGTTTGGTATAAGCAGTGAGATATCACATCTCATGCTATAGGAAGTGTCTCAGGATTGGAATGGGAAGGAGTTGGATATCACATCCCATGTTATAGGAAGGATCTCAGGTTTGGTATAAGCATTGAGATATCACATGTTTGCTATCGGAAGGGTCTCAGGATTATAATGGGAAGGAGTTGGATATTCCCATCTCATGTTATAGGAAGGGTCTCAGGTTTGGTATTAGAAGCATTGAGACATCACATCTCATGCTGTAGGAAGGGTCTCAGGATTGGAATGGGAAGGACTTGGATATCACATCTCATGCTATAGGGAGGGTCTCGAGTTTGATATTAGAAGCATTGAGATATCACATCTCATGATATCGGAAGGGTCTCAGGATTGGAATGGGAAGGAGTTGGATATCACATCTCATGATAAAGGAAGGGTCTAAGGTTTGGAAGGGGAAGGATTTGGATATCACATCTCATGTTATAGGACAGGTCTCAGGTTTGGTATTAGAAGCATTGAGATATCAAGTCTCATGGTATAGGAAGGGTCTCAGAATTGGAATGGGAAGGAGTTGGATATCACATCTCGTTATAGGAAGGGTCTCAGGATTGGAATGGGAAGGAATTGGATATCATATCTCATGTTATAGGACCGGTCCCAGGTCTGGTATTAGAAGCATTGAGATATCACATCTCATGCTATAGGAGGAGTCTCAGGATTGGAATGGGAAGGAGTTGGATATCACGTTTCATGTTATACGAAGGGTCTCAGGATTGGAATGGGAAGGAGTTGAATATCACATCTCATGCTAAAGGAAGGGTATCAGGTTTGATAGAAGCATTGAGATATCACATCTCATGCTATAGGAAGGAACTCAGGATTGGAATGGGAAGGAGTTGGATATCACATCTAATGCCATAGGAAGGGTCATCAGGTTTGGTATAAGCATTGAGATATCACATCTCTGCTATCGGAAGGGTCTCAGGATAGGAATGGGGAGGACTTAGAATTCACATCTCATACTATAGGGAGGGTCTCAGTTTTGATATTAGAAGCATTGAGCTATCACATCTCATGCTATCGGAAGGGTCTCAGGATTGGAATCGGATGGAGTTGGATATCACATCTCAAGCTATCTCAGGATTGGAATGGGAAGGAGTTTGATATTTCATCTCAAGCTATAGGAAGGGTCTCAGGTTTGGAAAGGGAAGGATTTGGATTTCACATCTCATGTTATAGGGTGGTTCTCATGTTTGGTTTTAGAAGCATTGAGATATCACATCTCATGCTATCGGAAGGGTCTCAGGTTTGGAATGGGAAGGAGTTGGATATCACATCTCTGCTATCTGAAGGGTCTCAGGATTGGAATGGGAAGGAGTTGGATATCCCATCTCGTTATAGGAAGGGTCTCAGGTTTGGTATTAGAAGCAATGAGATATCACATCTCATGCTATAGGAAGGGTCTAAGGTTTGGAAGGGGACGGATTTGGGTATCACATCTCATGTTATAGGACCGGTCTCAGGTTTGGTATTTGAAGCATTGAGATATCAAGTCTCATGGTATAGGACGGGTCTCAGAATTGGAATGAGAAGGAGTTGGATATCACATCTCAAGCTATAGGAAGGGTCTCATGATTGGAATGGGAAGGAGTTGGATATCACATCTCATGTTATAGGAAGGGTCTCAGGATTGGAATGGGAAGGACTTGGATATCACATCTCATTCTATACGAAGGCTCTCAGGGTTGGAAGGGGAAGGAGTTGGATATCACATTTCATGTTAGAGGTAGGATCTCAGGTTTGGTTTTAGAGGCATTGAGATATCACATCTCATGCCATCAGAAGGGTCTCAGGATTGGAATGGGAAGGAGTTGGATATCAAATCTCATGCTAAAGGGATGGTCTAAGGTTTGGAAGGGGAGGGATTTGGACATCATATCTCATGTTATTGGAAGGATCTCAGGTTTGGTATTAGAAGCATTGAGATATCACATCTCATGCTATCGGAAGAGTCTTAGGTTTGGTATAAGCATTGAGATATCACATCTCTGCTATCGGAAGGGTCTCAGGATTGGAATGGGAAGGATTTGGACATCACAATTCATGTTATAGGAAGGGTCTCAGGTTTGGTATTAGAAGCATTGAGATATCACATCTCATGCTATAGGAAGGGTCTCAGGATTGGAATGGGAAGGACTTGGATATCACATCTCATGTTATAGGAAGGGTCTCAGGTTTGGTATTAGAAGCATTGAGATATCACATCTCATGCTATAGGAAGGGTCTCAGGATTGGAATGGGAAGGACTTGGATATCACATCTCATGCTATAGGAAGGGTCTCAGGAATGGAATGGAAAGGACTTGGATATCACATCTCATGATAAAGGAAGGGTCTAAGGTTTGGAAGGGGAAGGATTTGGATATCACATCTCATGTTATTGGACCGGTCTCAGGTTTGGTATTAGAAGCATTGAGATATCAAGTCTCATGGTATAGGACAGGAGTTTGATATCACATCTCATGCCATGGTATGGGTGTCAGGTTTTGTAAAAGCATTGGGATATCACATCTCATGCTATCGGAAGGGTATCAGGATTGGATTTGGAAGGAGTTGGATATCCCATCTCATGCTATAGGAAGGGTCTCAGGTTGGAATAGAAGGAGTTGGATATCACATCTCATGTTATAGGAAGGGTCTCAGGATTGGAATGGGAAGGACTTGGATATCACATCTTGTTAGGAAAGATTTCGTAATTGTAGGGAATTTTCCTTCCATGTGGCAACCTCTAAACTTTTTGCTATTGTTTTTAACCTTGTTCTTGACTTTGCCAGAGAAGTACAGCCTTCTGCCGCACTTCTCTGGGCTTTCGCTCCTTTTCTTACGGGGAAACTGACATGCCCTTAAGACAGTCAGTACCGGGGAACGCTGTTTCCCGTAGTTTTGTTTATCATGTTGCGGCTTTAGTGCAACATGACACAAGAAGGCACTGTAAGCTAAGTTACAGCTCTCTTGGGTCTCTAGCCTTCTACGGGCCCTAGATACTCTTTTAGGATGGTATTTGATCGGTGCAAGTCATTCAGGGACTGGAATGGTGGCAGCGATCGTTTTGTTTATTTTGAGCTCCTTTTGCCGTTCTGAGCACGTTTTTCGCACTGAACCCAAAATGGTGGCCTGGCTCCCAAAATGGCCAGTCCACGAGGCTCCTTTGTCCTGTCCACTGACCGTCTTGCTCCCTTCACCTTCCCCAGGTCGGGCGACCCGGGGCCTTCCTTATTTGGGCATGTACTTTCCCGCGAAACGTGGTTGCTTTCGCGGGCTTCTACATGTCGTTTGTGTGCCTCCAGGGTGTGGGCTGGGATGTCTGGTCCCAATACACATCCTGGGTGCCAGAGAGTCTGGGGTGGTGTGAATGCCTGGGACCACCGTGGTCCGTGATTGGTCCACGTATGGTATGTGTGTTGATGTGCGGATCTCCCATTGGCTCCCCTCCGTTTTGGCGCGAAGGGAACCGTGGATAAGAGGGAGCTGGAAACACCACTACCATGTCGATCTCCTGAGTTCTCACGAACGAAGGAATACAGGAGCCAAGTATCCTGCAACCAAGAGGCTGGACCGAGGAATCGCTGGTGACCCGCTGAAGGAATCCTCCTTTGCACTGCTGTCGTCCTGTGAAACCCTTTCCTCCTTGGATCGAACCAGAAGGCCTGTACTGGTGCTTCGACCTTTGGAATAGCAGGAACAGCTATTCCCGGCGACTTCATCATCTCCTGCCAAGTAAGCCTTCGGAAGTGTCTCTGGGCCATCCAGTTGACTGACCATCTTACAAGGGAGTCCTGCTCTGTAACTGCCGCCAGGTTGTGTTGTATTTCGAGTCCTTGTCACTCTCCCACGCTTCGTACACTTGGCGTTCCCAAGTCTGAAGGGAGGAGTGTACATTTG
The DNA here is from genome assembly GCF_040938575.1 of Ambystoma mexicanum. Classification (NCBI taxonomy): domain Eukaryota; kingdom Metazoa; phylum Chordata; class Amphibia; order Caudata; family Ambystomatidae; genus Ambystoma; species Ambystoma mexicanum. The sequence continues at coordinate 768,961 of NW_027182519.1, read as the reverse complement.
GCTTGAATACATACGGCCGCTCCGTTGTCCTGCTGCGGCAACAAACTGTGCTGGTTACGTCGATTGGGACGTCTTTTTGCTCTACACGACTTCGAGGCGTTCCCTGCTCTTCTGAACCTGCCAGCTGCTGAAACTAACGTGGAGAAGCCTGGGTCTGCTTGCTTCGGGGACCGGTGAGTAGTTTAGCTAGGATCTGGTCGCCCTCCTGCAGTATCCCATTGCTTTCCCTGCTGTGTAAAAACAGCACCCTTTTGGCCGTACTCGCGCTCTGCTTCTGCCCGCTGTGGAGGCTGCGCTTGAGTTGCGGAACCTGTTCTCCTTCTGCTGTGCACTAACCCGAACTGCCTGACTTCCTCCGAAGAGCTTCCCCTTTTGCCCGTTGGCACCGGCGTGGCAGGTACTTTGAGCACAAGGCTCCACTCTTCGCAGGGCTCGGACTTCCATCTAGTTAGGTGCCTCTGAAGGCGAACTGAGTCTAAAGCGTTATCGCACTGCCTGTTTTCCTTTCCTTTCAGGTGGACTACATATTTCGTGCTTTAAACGCTTGCGACTGTGTATTTGTATATATATTGTGTTGATATGGTATGTGTTGGTTTAATATTGTGATATTGTGATTTTCTCGCTACGGTCATTATTTTAAAGGCCTTAAAATAAATGTGTATCTATTTTTGATATAACAACTGTTTGGAGTAGTTTGTAAGCGCTCTTGCTTTGTGTGCTCATTGCGGGCTTTCAGTCACCCTCACCCCTCTTGAGACCTAGTCTTGACCGCCGCGATCGCTACCTTGATTGGTCTGGCTCGTCCAGAGGTTACCCTGTTCCAAGTAATTAGGTTGGCCTTCTGAACTTCTGCGCCACCAGGACAGAGTTCAGAAATCCGTCTTAACAAATTGGTGTACAGCGGTGGGATACGACTGAAGGTATCCAGTGTTGCGCTCGAACTAAGGCATTTCAGGTTATTCCAAACAGTACACGTAGTGAATTGTTGTAATATAACTTTAAAAAGGCCATAGTCCTATCAAACAGTATGGAAGCAAATACCTTGTTAACTTTAAATGCTTCCAAATCAGAAACATTGAAGAAGATGTGTGCGGAGAGAGGTGTTTCCTCTCAAGGCACTAAATTGGAAATGATCCAGAGAATCGTGGCGTGGCAAGAAGCGCAGCTTGACGCTATAACTTCCGAGGACAGTGCAGAAGGTGGTGGGGCTGCTCTCACTGGTAGAACCGACGGTTCTGCCGCTGCACTGATCCATCGCGACCACGAGGACAGGGAGGATGTGATGTCTAATGTTTCCTCTGCCAGTGTTGATGGGGAGGCTATGCTTGAATTCAAGAAGCAAGAGCTGCGGTTTAGGCAGCAGGAGCTTGAATTCAGCATAGCCAAACTAAAAATCGAACAGGCAGAAAAACAGAAAGACAGGGATCACCAGTTGGAACTGGCCAAGCTTCAGGTTGCAAATGGGTCCAAGGGTCCTGGACATGGCTCTGGGGCTTCCTCTCATCCACGGTTTCCGAAAGATCTGCTCAGTGTGTATGAAGAAAGGAATGACATTATGGACTGGCTGAATGCGTTTGAGTATGCATGCGAGGTTCAAGAAGTTGACAATGCTGATAAGATTGCTTGGTTGCTCAGTAGACTGCCCCATTCTGGCTGCAGTGCCATTATGGAAATGTCGAAGGCTGAGCGGGCTGATTTCGCAATGTTAAAGCAAACTCTCATTTTAAAGTTTGGGAAGACTCCGGCCCAATATTTAAAGCGTTTTCGAGAGTATAAGAAAAAGGAAGGTGGTACTTGGGTATCTTATGTCGCTGAATCTTTGAAAAACTTAACTGGCTGGGTCGAAGGTTATAAGGCTTCTACCTTCGAAGGCATGATCAATCTGGTCATGCTGGAACACATTTTTGCTTCTTCTTCCCCGGAGCTTAAGCAGCATTTGGCCGATTCGAAGGAGATAGATCCTAAGAAGCTGGCCATTGCAGCAGACTTATGGGTGTCACATCGAGTGTCCCATAAGGACAAAAATCCTGGTAAGCAGGAGGAAGGGAAAAAGTCCAAAGATATGGAGGGTGGGGAATCTGCTAAATCTTCTTCCCATAAGGGCCACAAAAAGAAAAACAAGGGTAAGACACAAGAGAACTCACAGGGTAGTGGAGGTTCGCCTCCGAAACAGAACTTTGGTTACAATAAGCCTCCCTACGTAAACAGACCCACTGGGGCTTGTTTTTCTTGTGGAGCAACTGACCATGTGAAGGGGGATCCCCGGTGTAAGGTTAGACCTTTGGGGGTCCACTCCGCTAATCTGGCCTTCTCCTCCTACGAGGAAGAAGAGATTACAGGAGCATCCTTCTCCTCAGACTCATTTCCCAGCGGGATAGAGGCTGAGGTAGTTTTAGTGTCCCTGGGTTCCTGGGAGCCTAAAGTCGCAGAGGCTTATGCTAGGATTCCGGATAATACCAAGCACTACTTTAAAGACAGCGTGCTGATCAATGGAGTGGATACTCCAGCTCTTAGGGATAGTGGGTGCAGTCGAACAGTAGTGGATTCTACCTTGGTAGACTCAGAGGAAGTTGCCAGAGCTACTCTGATGCCCACTAAGTTTGCTGACGGCCCCCTCCGTATGTTTCCCGTGATCCCTGTAAATCTTACTTTAAATGGTACAGCAGTCAGGATTCCAGTGAGCATTCAGAGAAACGTCCCGGGAAAGGTCTTGCTGGGTAATGATCTCAGAGCTTTAGGGCTCGTAGGAGACACTGCCGAAAGACCCTACACACGGTCTCAAGCACGGGCAGCATTGGCCAAGTCCAATACGCCGCCCCAGCCGAAGGGGAAACCCAAGGCGAAGGGAGTCTACAAGTCAAGACGAGGGAAAGAGAATATTCCCCCGAGCTCGCCTACCACTGCGGTGGAGGAAGTTGGTCAATCGCCCGGGCCTGACGAGGAGGTGGCGATGCCTGAAGTTTTCGACCCCAACGATCATCCTGAACTAAAAGACTTGTTAGTTGAAGGAGGTCCTGATAGGGACGAATTCAGTAAAGGCCAACGTGAGTGCCCATCTCTGGAAGGCCTAAGGAGACAGGCCTGCTCCCAGCTTGAGGGTGAGCCTCCTGGGAAGCATAGGATTTATTGGGAAGGTGGACTCCTGTATAGTGAGCCCAGAGAGTCTACAGAAGGAGACCATAGGAGGTTGGTGGTTCCCCTTGCTGTTAGGCCCTCCCTCCTGCAGTTGGCGCATGAAGTTCCCCTTGCTGGTCACCTTGGTATGAAGAGGACCAAGCAAAGGTTATCCATGCACTTCTACTGGCCCAAGATGGGGGTGCAAGTAGAAAGTCACTGCAGGAGTTGTGCCTCCTGCCAGTTGTCTGGTAAGGTTGGCGCGACAATCCAAGCTCCGTTGGTACCGCTCCCAGTTGTGGGGGTACCATTTGAAAGGGTAGGGATCGACATCGTTGGTCCCCTTGACCCGCAAACATCCTCGGGCAATAGGTTTATCCTGGTGCTGGTCGACCATGCAACCAGGTATCCTGAGGCCATCCCATTGAAAACTGTAACTGCCAAGTCAGTTGCAAAAGCTTTACTCGGCATATTTACTAGGGTTGGCTTCCCTAAAGAAGTTGTGTCAGATCGTGGCAGCAACTTTATGTCGAAGTATATGCAGGCTATGTGGAAAGAATGTGGGGTCACCTACAAGTTCTCTTCTGCATACCACCCCCAGACCAATGGTCTGGTGGAACGTTTCAACAGAACGTTAAAAAGCATGATTGGGGCTCTGGAGGAGCCCCAGAGAAGAAAATGGGATCTTCTTTTACCATGCCTACTGTTTGCCTACCGAGAGGTACCACAGGAGGGTGTTGGCTTCAGCCCCTTCGAACTTCTGTTCGGTCATCCCGTACGGGGACCCTTAGCCATCGTCAAAGAGGGATGGGAGATGCCCACTCCCTCTGTTACTACCAATGTAGTTGATTATGTGCTAGGGCTCAGAAAACGGATGGTACTTCTGATGGGCTTGGCTAGTGATAAATTGAAGGCAGGGCAAGCGCTGGTGAAACATTGGTACGACCAGAAAGCTTCCCTCATCAACTTTACACCTGGTCAGCACGTCCTGATCATGAATCCAATAAGGCCTCGCGCTTTACAGGACAAATGGTCAGGCCCTTACACAGTGGTGGAGCCCCTGGGTGAGGTGAACTATTTAGTGGACCTTGGAAGGCCTGGACAGGCTCCAAAAGTGTTTCACGTGAATAGGCTGAAGGCTTTCGTCCCAAGAGTCGAAATCGCAGCACTGCTACTGGCTTCAGATGTTGAGGAAGAGGAGTCAGAACCTCTCCCCGACCTGTTCCAAAGCGGTCCTTCAGATGGCTCCGTTGAGGGTGTCCGAGTGGCCCCTCACCTGACTTCTGATCAGCAGGCTGAGGTGAAAAGTTTGCTTAGGCAGTTTTCCCCCCTGTTTTCACAGTCCCCTGGTTTGACACCTTGGTGCAAACATAACATTGACACAGGAGACAGTGTACCTACCAAAAGTAGGGGATACAGGATGTCAGATAAAGTACGGTCTTATATTAAGACCGAGGTCAACAAGATGTTAGACCTTGGGGTGATTGAACCCTCTAGTAGTCCTTGGTCCAGTCCTGTGGTTTTGGTTCCAAAAGCAGGCACTTCTGAATTGAGGTTCTGCGTGGATTACAGGGCTCTGAATGCTGTCACCAAGACAGATGCACACCCCTTGCCTCGAACAGATGAGCTGGTGGATACGTTGGGTGCCTCCAAGTACCTCAGCACGTTTGACCTCACTGCTGGCTATTGGCAAATAGCTTTAGCAGAACATGCCAAGGAGAAGACAGCATTTTCTACTCCAGACGGCCTTTACCAATTCCGGGTAATGCCGTTCGGGTTGAAGAATGCACCTGCCACTTTCCAGAGGCTTGTGAATCATGTGTTGAATGGGTTGGACGAATTCTGTCTTGCATATCTAGACGATATAGCAGTTTTCAGTGCCACCTGGGAAGACCATGTGAAACACCTCAGGATTGTGCTCCAGGCCCTTCAGAAAGCCCACTTGACCATAAAGGCTAGTAAATGCCAGATTGGACAAGGCTCAGTGGTTTACCTTGGACATGAAGTAGGTGGAGGGAGGATACAGCCTCTACCCAGTAAAGTACAAGCAGTACAAGACTGGCCTACCCCCACTACGCAAACCCAAGTGAGAGCCTTCTTAGGACTCACAGGTTATTATCGCAATTTTGTGGCAGACTATGGCACCATAGCTGCTCCTCTGACTGCCCTCACAACTCCGAAGAAACCCAAGAAGGCAGCTTGGACTGACGAGTGTGAGAAGGCCTTCAATGGCTTAAAAGACTCCTTGTGCCAGGCCCCTGTGCTCAGGGCCCCTGATTATCAAAGACCTTTTATCGTGCAGACGGATGCCTCTGACACTGGGATAGGAGCTGTACTATCACAAGTACATGAGAAGGGTAAGGAACACCCTATCGGTTTTATTAGTCGCCAGCTTAAGGACAGAGAGCTCAGATGGTCCACGGTAGAGAAAGAATGTTTCTCTGTTGTGTGGGCCCTAAGGAAGCTGAGGCCCTACCTCTATGGGACCCACTTCACTGTGCAGACTGACCATAAGCCGTTAAAGTGGCTAATGAACATGAAGGGGGAGAATCCAAAGTTGCTTAGGTGGTCCATAAGTCTACAAGGCTTCGACTTCACTATTGAGCATAGGCCAGGTGTCCAACATAGCAATGCTGATGGGTTGTCCAGAATGTTTAACCGACCTGAACAAGAGACTCATCCAGGGGTGGATTAGTTCCCCCTGTCCATAGTCTGGGAGGGGCGAGTGTTAGGAAAGATTTCGTAACTGTAGGGAATTTTCCTTCCATGTAGCAACCCCTAAACTTTTTGCTATTGTTTTTAACCTTGTTCTTGACTTTGCCAGAGAAGTACAGCCTTCTGCCGCACTTCTCTGGGCTTTCGCTCCTTTTCTTACGGGGAAACTGACATGCCCTTAAGACATTCAGTACCGGGGAACGCTGTTTCCCGTAGTTTCGTTTATCATGTTGCGGCTTTAGTGCAACATGACACAAGAGGGCACTGTAAGCTAAGTTACAGCTCTCTTGGGTCTCTAGCCTTCTAGGGGCCCTAGATACTCTTTTAGGATGGTATTTGATCGGTGCAAGTCATTCAGGGACTGGAATGGTGGCAGCGATCGTTTTGTTTATTTTGAGCTCCTTTTGGCGTTCTGAGCACGTTTTTCGCACTGAACCCAAAATGGTGGCCTGGCTCCCAAAATGGCCAGTCCACAAGGCTCCTTTGTCCTGTCCACTGACCGTCTTGCTCCCTTCACCTTCCCCAGGTCGGGCGACCCGGGGCCTTCCTTATTTGGGCATGTACTTTCCCGCGAAACGTGGTTGCTTTCGCGGGCTTCTACATGTCGTTTGTGTGCCTCCAGGGTGTGGGCTGGGATGTCTGGTCCCAATACACATCCTGGGTGCCAGAGAGTCTGGGGTGGTGTGAATGCCTGGGACCACCGTGGTCCGTGATTGGTCAACATATGGTATGTGTGTTGATGTGCGGATCTCCCATTGGCTCCCCTCCGTTTTGGCGCGAAGGGAACCGTGGATAAGAGGGAGCTGGAAACACCACTACCATGTCGATCTCCTGAGTTCTCACGAACGAAGGAATACAGGAGCCAAGTATCCTGCAACCAAGAGGCTGGACCGAGGAATCGCTGGTGACCCGCTGAAGGAATCCTCCTTTGCACTGCTGTCGTCCTGTGAAACCCTTTCCTCCTTGGATCGAACCAGAAGTGTCTGTACTGGTGCTTCGACCTTTGGAATAGCAGGAACAGCTATTCCCGGCGACTTCATCACCCCCTCCAAGTAAGCCTTCGGAAGTGTCTCTGGGCCATCCAGTTGACTGACCAGCTTACAAGGGAGTCCTGCTCTGTAACTGCCGCCAGGTTGTGTTGTATTTCGAGTCCTTGTCACTCTCCCACGCTTCGTACACTTGGCGTTCCCAAGTCTGAAGGGAGGAGTGTACATTTGGCTTGAATACACACGGCCGCTCCGTTGTCCTGCTGCGGCAACAAACTGTGCTGGTTTCGTCGATTGGGACGTCTTTTTGCTCTACACGACTTCGAGGCGTTCCCTGCTCTTCTGAACCTGCCAGCTGCTGAAACTAACGTGGAGAAGCCTGGGTCTGCTTGCTTCGGGGACCGGTGAGTAGTTTAGCTAGGATCTGGTCGCCCTCCTGCAGTATCCCATTGCTTTCCCTGCTGTGTAAAAACAGCACCCTTTTGGCCGTACTCGCGCTCTGCTTCTGCCCGCTGTGGAGGCTGCGCTTGAGTTGCGGAACCTGTTCTCCTTCTGCTGTGCACTAACCCGAACTGCCTGACTTCCTCCGAAGAGCTTCCCCTTTTGCCCGTTGGCACCGGCGTGGCAGGTACTTTGAGCACAAGGCTCCACTCTTCGCAGGGCTCGGACTTCCATCTAGTTAGGTGCCTCTGAAGGCGAACTGAGTCTAAAGCGTTATCGCACTGCCTGTTTTCCTTTCCTTTCAGGTGGACTACATATTTCGTGCTTTAAACGCTTGCGACTGTGTATTTGTATATATATTGTGTTGATATGGTATGTGTTGGTTTAATATTGTGATATTGTGATTTTCTCGCTACGGTCATTATTTTAAAGGCCTTAAAATAAATGTGTATCTATTTTTGATATAACAACTGTTTGGAGTAGTTTGTAAGCGCTCTTGCTTTGTGTGCTCATTGCGGGCTTTCAGTCACCCTCACCCCTCTTGAGACCTAGTCTTGACCGCCGCGATCGCTACCTTGATTGGTCTGGCTCGTCCAGAGGTTACCCTGTTCCAAGTAATTAGGTTGGCCTTCTGAACTTCTGCGCCACCAGGACAGAGTTCAGAAATCCGTCTTAACACATCTCATGCTGTAGGAAGGGTCTCAGGTTTGGAAAAGGAAGGAGTTGGATATCAAATTTCATGTTAGAGGTAGGATCTCAGGTTTGGTATTGGAGGCATTGAGATATCACATCTCATGCTATCAGAAGGGTATCAGGATTGGAATGGGAAGGAGTTGGATATCACATCTCATGCTAAAGGGAGGGTCTCAGGTTTGGAATGGGAAGGATTTGGATATCACATCTCATGTTATAGGAAGGACCTTAGGTTTGGTATTAGAAGCATTGAGATATCACATCTCATGCTATAGGAAGGGTCTCGGGATTGGAATGGGAAGGAGTTGGATATCACATCTCATGTTATAGGAAGGATCTCAGGTTTGGTATTAGAAACATTGAGATATAACATCTCATGCTATAGGAAGGGTCTCAGGATTGGAATGGGAAGGAGTTGGATATCACATCTCATGCTATGGGAAGGGTCTCAGGTTTGGTATTAGAAGCATTGTGATATCACATCTCATGCTATAGGAAGGGTTTCAGGTTTGGTAGAAGCATTGAGATATCACATCTCATGCTATAGGAAGAGTCTCAGGTTTGGGAAGGGAAGGATTTGGATTTCACATCTCATGTTATAGGATGGTTCTCATGTTTGGTTTTTGAAGCATTGAGATATCACATCTCATGCTATCGGAAGGGTCTCAGGTTTGGAATGGGAAGGAGTTGGATATCACATCTCATGTTATAGGAAGGGTCTCAGGTTTGGAATGGGAAGGAGTTGGATATGACATCTCTTGTTATAGGGAGGGTCTCAGGATTTGAATGGTAAGGAGTTGGATATCACATCTCATGCTATAGGAAGGGTCTCAGGCTGGAATGGGAAGGAGTTGGATATCACATCTCATGTTATATACAGGAAGGGTCTCAGGATTGGAATGGGAAGGATTTGGATATCACATCTCTTGCTATAGGAAGGGTCTCAGGTTTTTTATTAGAAACATTGAGATATCACATCTCATGCTATAGGAAGGGTTTTAGGATTGGAATGGGAAGTATTTGGATATCACATCTCATGCTAAAGGAAGGGTCTCAGGTCTGGAATGGGAAGGAATTGGATATCACATCTCATGTTATAGGAAGGGTCTCAGGTTTTTTATTAGAAACATTGAGATATCACATCTCATGTTATAGGACGGTTCCCAGGTTTGGTATTAGAAGCATTGAGATATCACATCTCATGGTATAGGAAGGGTCTCAGGGTTGGAATGGGAAGGAGTTGGATATCACATCTCATCCAATAGGAAGGGTCTCAGGTTTGGAATGGGAAGGAATTGGATATCACATCTCATGTTATAGGAAGGATCTCAGGTTTGGTATTAGAAGCATTGAGATATCACATCTCATGCTATAGGAAGGGTCTCAGGATTGGAATGTGAAGGATTTGGATATCACATCTCATGCTAAAGGAAGGGTCTCAGGTTTGGTAGAAGCATTGAGATATCACATCTCATGCTATAGGAAGGGTCTCAGGATTTGAATGGCAAGGAGTTGGATATCACATCTCATGCCATAGGAAGGGTCTCAGGTTTGGTATAAGCATTGAGATATCACATCTCTGCTATCGGAAGGTTCTCAGGATTGGATTGGGAAGGAGTTGGATATCCCTTCTCATGCTATAGGAAGTGTCTCAGGTTGGAATGGGAAGGAGTTGAATATCACATCTCATGTTATAGGAAGGGTCTCAGGATTGGAATGGGAAGGATTTGGATATCACATCTCTTGCTATAGGAAGGGTCTCAGGATTGGAATGGGAAGGATTTGGATATTTCCCATTCCAATCCTGAGACCCTTCTTATAACATGAGATGTGATATCCAACTCCTTCCCATTCCAACCTGAGACACTTCCTATAGCATGAGAAGGGATATCCAACTCCTTCCCAATCCAATCCTGAGACCCTTCCGATAGCAGAGATGTGATATCTCAATGCTTATACCAAACCTGAGACCCTTCCTATGGCATGAGATGTGATATCCAACTCCTTGCCATTCAAATCCTGAGACCCTTCCTATAGCATGAAAAGGGATATCCAACTCCTTCCCAATCCAATCCTGAGACCCTTCCGATAGCAGAGACGTGAAATCTCAATGCTTCTACCAAACCTGAGACCCTTCCTTTAGCATGAGATGTGATATCCAAATCCTTCACATTCCAATCCTGAGACCCTTCCTATAGCATGAGATTTGATATCTCAATGCTTCTAATACCAAACGTGAGATCCTTCCTATAACATGAGATGTGATATCCAAATCCTCCCCTTCCAAACCTGAGACCCTCCCTTTAGCATGAAATGTGATATCCAACTCCTTCCTATTCCAATCCTGAGACTCTTCTGATAGCATGAGATGTGATATCTCAATGCTTCTAATACCAAACCTGACATCCTTCCGATAGCATGAGATGTGATATCTCAATGCTTCTAATACCAAACCTGAGATCCTTCCTATAACACGAGATGTGATATCCAAATCCTTCCCCTTCCAAACCTGAGACCCTCCCTTTAGCATGAGATGTGATATCTAACTCCTTCCCATTCCATTCCTGAGACCCTTCTGATAGCATGAGATGTGATATCTCAATGCCTCTAATACCAAACCTGAGATCCTACCTCTAACATGAAATGAGATATCCAACTCTTTCCCCTTCCAAACCTGAGAGCCTTCCTATAGCATGAGATGTGATATCCAAGTCCTTCCCATTTCAATACTGAGACCCTTCCTATAGCTTGAGATGTGATATCCAACTCCTTCCCATTCCAATTCTGAGACCCTTCCTATAGCATGAGATGTGATATCTCAATGCTTATACCAAACCTGAGAGCCTACCTATAACATGAGATGTGATATCCAAGTCCATCCCTTTCCAATCCTTAGACCCTTCCTACAGCATGCGATGTGATATCTCAATGATTTTAATACCAAACCAGAGACTCTTCCTATAACATGAGATGGGATATCCAACTCCTTCCCATTCCAATTCTGAGACCCTTCCTATACTATGAGACTTGATATCTCAATGCTTCTAATACCAAACCTGAGACCCGTAATATAACATGAGATGTGATATCCAAATCCTTCCCCTTCCAAACCTTAGACCCTTCCTTTATCATGAGATGTGATATCCAACTCATTCCCATTCCAATCCTGAGACCCTTCCGATATCATGAGATGTGATATCTCAAACTTCTAATATCAAACTTGAGAACCTCCCTATAGCATGAGATGTGATATCCAAGTCCTTCCCATTCCAATCCTGAGACCCTTCCTATAGCATGAGATGTGATATCTCAATGCTTCTAATACCAAACCTGAGACCCTTCCTATAACATGAGATGGGAATATCCAACTCCTTCCCATTCCAATCTTGAGACCCTTCCGATAGCAGAGATGTGATATCTCAATGCTTATACCAAACCTGAGATCCTTCCTATAACATGAGATGTGATATCCAACTCCTTCCCATTCCAATCCTGAGACACTTCCTATAGCATGAGATGTGATATCTCACTGCTTATACCAAACCTGAGACCCTTCCCATAGCAGGAGATGTGATATCCAACTCATTCCCATTCCAATCCTCAGACCCTTCCTATAGCATGAGATGTGATATCTCAATGCTTCTAATGTCAAACTTGAGACCCTACCTATAGCATGAGATGTGATATCCAAGTCCTTCCCATTCCAATCCTGAGACACTTCCTATAGCATGAGATGTGATATCTCAATGCTTCTAATACCAAACCTGAGACTCTTCCTATAACATGAGATGGGATATCCAACTCCTTCCCATTCCAATCCTGAGACCCTTTTGATAGCAGAGATGTGATATCTCAATGTTTATACCAAACCTGAGACCCTTCCTACGGCATGAGATGTCATATTCAACTCCTTCCCATTCCAATCCTGAGACCCTTCCTATAGCATGAGATTTGATATCCAACTCCTTCCCATTCCAATCCTGAGACCCTTCCTATAGCATGAGATGTGATGTCTCAATGCTTCTAATACCAAACCTGAGATCCTTCCTATAACATGAGATGTGATATCCAACTCCTTCCATTCCAATCCTGAGACCCTTCCTATAGCATGAGATGTGATATCTCAATGCTTATACCAAACCTGAGACCCTTCCTATAGCATGAGATGTGATATCCAACTCCTTCCCATTCCAATCATGAGACCCTTCCTATAGCATGAGATGTGATATCTCAATGCTTCTAATACCAAACCTGAGATCCTTCCTCTAACATGAAATGTGAGATCCAACTCCTTCCCTTTCCAAACCTAAGAGCCTATCTATAGCATGAGATGTGATATCCAAGTCCTTCACATTCCAACCCTTAGACCCTTCCTACAGCATGCAATATGATATCTCAATGATTCTAGTAACAAACCTGAGACCCGTCCTTTAACATGAGATGGGATATCCAACTCCTTCCCATTCCAATCCTGAGACACTTCCGATAGCAGAGATGTGATATCTCAATGTTTATACCAAACCTGAGACCCTTCCTATAACATGAGATGTGATATCCAACTCCTTCCCGTTCCAAACCTGAGACCCTTCCTTTAGCATGAGATGTGATATCCAGCTCCTTCCCATTCCAATCCTGAGGCACTTCCGATAGCATGAGATGTGATATCTCAATGCTTCTAATATCAAAACTGAGACCCTCCCTATAGCATGATATGTGATATCTAAGTCCTTCCCATTCCAATCCTGAGACCCTTCCTATAGCATGAGATGTGATATCTCAATGCTTCTACCAAACCTGAGACCCTTCCTTTAGCATGAGATGTAATATCCAACTCCTTCCCATTCCAATCCTGAGACCCTTCCTATAGCATGAGATGTGATATCTCAATACTTCTAATACCAAACCTGAGATCCATCCTATAACATGAGATGTGATATCCAACTCCTTCCCTTTCCAAACCTGAGAGCCGTTCTATAGCATGAGATGTGATATCCAGGTCCTTCCCATTCCAATCCTTAGACCCTTCCTACAGCATGCAATATGATATCTCAATGATTCTAATAACAAACCTGAGACCCGTCCTATAGCATGAGATATGATATCCAAGTCCTTCCCATTCCAATCCTGAGACCCTTCCTATAACATGAAATGTGATATCCAACTCCTTCCCATTCCAACCTGAGACCCTTCCTATAGCATGAGATGGGATATCCAACTTCTTCCAAATCCAATACTGATACCCTTCCGATAGCATGAGATGTGATATCCCAATGCTTCTACCAAACCTGAGACCCATACTATGGCATGAGATGTGATATCAAACTCCTTCCCATTCCAATCCTGAGACCCTTCCTATAGCTTGAGGTGTGATATCCAACTCCTTCCCATTCCAATTCTGAGACCCTTCTTATACCATGAGACTTGATATCTCAATGCTTCTAATATTAAACCTGAGACCCGTCCTATAACATGAGATGTGATATCCAAATCCTTCCCCTTCCAAACCTTAGACCCTTCCTTTATCATGAGATGTGATATCCAACTCCTTCCCATTCCAATCCTGAGACCCTTCCGATATCATGAGATTTGTTATCTCAATGCTTCTAATATCAAACTTGAGACCCTCCCTATAGCATGAGATGTGACATCCAAGTCCTTCCCATTCCAATCCTGAGACCCTTCCTATAGCATGAGATGTGATATTTCTATGCTTCTAATACCAAACCTGAGACCCTTCCTATAACTTGAGATGGGATATCCAACTCCTTCCCATTCCAATCCTGAGACCTTTCCGATAGCAGAGATGTGATATCTCAATGCTTATACCAAACCTGAGAACCTTCCTATGGCCTGAGATGTCATATACAACTCCTTCCCATTCCAATCCTGAGACCCTTCCTTTAGCATGAGATGTGATATCTCAATGCTTATACCAAATCTGAGACCCTTCCTATAGCATGAGATGTGATATCCAATTCCTTCCTATTCCAATCCTGAGACCCTTCCTATAGCATGAGATGTGATATCTCAATGCTTATACCAAACCTGAGAGCCTACCTATAACATGAGATGTGATATCCAAGTCCATCCCATTCCAATCCTTAGACCCTTCCTACAGCATGCGATGTGATATCTCAACGATTCTAATACCAAACAGAGACTCTTCCTATAACATGAGATGGGATATCCAACTCCTTCCCATTCCAATCCTGAGCCGCTTCCGATAGCAGAGATGTGATATCTCAATGCTTATACCAAACCTGAGACCCTTCCTATAACATGAGATGTGATATCCAACTCCTTCCCGTTCCAAACCTGAGACACTAACTATAGCATATGTGATATCCAACTCCTTCCCATTCCAAACATGAGACCCTTCCTATAGCAAGAAAGTAATATCCAACTCCTACCCATTCCAATCCTGAGACCCTTCCTATAGCAAGAGATGTGATATCCAAATCCTTCCCATTCCAATCCTGAGACCCTTCCTATAACATGAGATGTGATATCCAACTCCTTCCCATTCCAATCCTGAGACACTTCCTATAGCATGAGATGTGATATCTCAATGCTTCTAATACCAAACCTGAGACTCTTCCTATAACATGAGATGGGATATCCAACTCCTTCCCATTCCAATCCTGAGACCCTTTTGATAGCAGAGATGTGATATCTCAATGTTTATACCAAACCTGAGACCCTTCCTACGGCATGAGATGTCATATTCAACTCCTTCCCATTCCAATCCTGAGACGCTTCCTATAGCATGAGATTTGATATCCAACTCCTTCCCATTCCAATCCTGAGACCCTTCCTATAGCATGAGATGTGATGTCTCAATGCTTCTAATACCAAACCTGAGATCCTTCCTATAACATGAGATGTGATATCCAACTCCTTCCATTCCAATCCTGAGACCCTTCCTATAGCATGAGATGTGATATCTCAATGCTTATACCAAACCTGAGACCCTTCCTATAGCATGAGATGTGATATCCAACTCCTTCCCATTCCAATCCTGAGACCCTTCCTATAGCATGAGATGTGATATCTCAATGCTTCTAATACCAAACCTGAGATCCTTCCTCTAACATGAAATGTGAGATCCAACTCCTTCCCTTTCCAAACCTAAGAGCCTATCTATAGCATGAGATGTGATATCCAAGTCCTTCACATTCCAACCCTTAGACCCTTCCTACAGCATGCAATATGATATCTCAATGATTCTAATAACAAACCTGAGACCCGTCCTATAACATGAGATGGGATATCCAACTCCTTCCCATTCCAATCCTGAGACACTTCCGATAGCAGAGATGTGATATCTCAATGTTTATACCAAACCTGAGACCCTTCCTATAACATGAGATGTGATATCCAACTCCTTCCCGTTCCGAACCTGACACCCTTCCTTTAGCATGAGATGTGATATCCAGCTCCTTCCCATTCCAATCCTGAGACACTTCCGATAGCATGAGATGTGATATCTCAATGCTTCTAATATCAAAACTGAGACCCTCCCTATAGCATGATATGTGATATCTAAGTCCTTCCCATTCCAATCCTGAGACCCTTCCTATAGCATGAGATGTGATATCTCAATGCTTCTACCAAACCTGAGACCCTTCCATTAGCATGAGATGTGATATCCAACTCCTTCCCATTCCAATCCTGAAACCCTTCCTATAGCATGAGATGTGATATCTCAATACTTCTAATACCAAACCTGAGATCCTTCCGATAACATGAGATGTGATATCTCAATACTTCTAATACCAAACCTGAGATCCATCCTATAACATGAGATGTGATATCCAACTCCTTCCCTTTCCAAACCTGAGAGCCGTTCTATAGCATGAGATGTGATATCCAGGTCCTTCCCATTCCAATCCTTAACCCTTCCTACAGCATGCAATATGATATCTCAATGATTCTAATAACAAACCTGAGACCCGTCCTATAGCATGAGATATGATATCCAAGTCCTTCCCATTCCAATCCTGAGACCCTTCCTATAACATGAAATGTGATATCCAACTCCTTCCCATTCCAACCTGAGACCCTTCCTATAGCATGAGATGGGATATCCAACTTCTTCCAAATCCAATACTGATACCCTTCCGATAGCATGAGATGTGATATCCCAATGCTTCTACCAAACCTGAGACCCATACTATGGCATGAGATGTGATATCAAACTCCTTCCCATTCCAATCCTGAGACCCTTCCTATAGCTTGAGGTGTGATATCCAACTCCTTCCCATTCCAATTCTGAGACCCTTCTTATACCATGAGACTTGATATCTCAATGCTTCTAATATTAAACCTGAGACCCGTCCTATAACATGAGATGTGATATCCAAATCCTTCCCCTTCCAAACCTTAGACCCTTCCTTTATCATGAGATGTGATATCCAACTACTTCCCATTCCAATCCTGAGACCCTTCCGATATCATGAGATTTGTTATCTCAATGCTTCTAATATCAAACTTGAGACCCTCCCTATAGCATGAGATGTGACATCCAAGTCCTTCCCATTCCAATCCTGAGACCCTTCCTATAGCATGAGATGTGATATCTCTATGCTTCTAATACCAAACCTGAGACCCTTCCTATAACATGAGATGGGATATCCAACTCCTTCCCATTCCAATCCTGAGACCTTTCCGATAGCAGAGATGTGATATCTCAATGCTTATACCAAACCTGAGAACCTTCCTATGGCCTGAGATGTCATATACAACTCCTTCACATTCCAATCCTGAGACCCTTCCTTTAGCATGAGATGTGATATCTCAATGCTTATACCAAATCTGAGACCCTTCCTATAGCATGAGATGTGATATCCAATTCCTTCCCATTCCAATCCTGAGACCCTTCCTATAGCATGAGATGTGATATCTCAATGCTTATACAAAACCTGAGAGCCTACCTATAACATGAGATGTGATATCCAAGTCTATCCCATTCCAATCCTTAGACCCTTCCTACAGCATGCGATGTGATATCTCAATAATTCTAATACCAAACCAGAGACTCTTCCTATAACATGAGATGGGATATCCAACTCCTTCCCATTCCAATCCTGAGCCGCTTCCGATAGCAGAGATGTGATATCTCAATGCTTATACCAAACCTGAGACCCTTCCTATAACATGAGATGTGATATCCAACTCCTTCCCGTTCCAAACCTGAGACACTAACTATAGCATATGTGATATCCAACTCCTTCCCATTCCAAACATGAGACCCTTCCTATAGCAAGAAAGTAATATCCAACTCCTACCCATTCCAATCCTGAGACCCTTCCTATAGCAAGAGATGTTCCAATCCAAATCCTTCCCATTCCAATCCTGAGACCCTTCCTATAACATGAGATGTGATATCCAACTCCTTCCCATTCCAACCTGAGACACTTCCTATAGCATGAGAAGGGATATCCAACTCCTTCCCAATCCAATCCTGAGACCCTTCCGATAGCAGAGATGTGATATCTCAATGCTTATACCAAACCTGAGACCCTTCCTATGGCATGAGATGTGATATCCAACTCCTTGCCATTCAAATCCTGAGACCCTTCCTATAGCATGAGAAGGGATATCCAACTCCTTCCCAATCCAATCCTGAGACCCATCCGATAGCAGCGACGTGATATCTCAATGCTTCTACCAAACCTGAGACTAAAGCATGAGATGTGATATCCAAATCCTTCACATTCCAATCCTGAGACCCTTCCTATAGCATGAGATGTGATATCTCAATGCTTCTAATACAAACCTGAGATCCTTCCTATAACATGAGATGTGATATCCAATTCCTTCCCATTCCAAACCTGAGACCCTTCCTATTGGATGAGATGTGATATCCAACTCCTTCCCATTCCAACCTTGAGACCCTTCCTATAGCATGAGATGTGATGTCTCAATGCTTCTAATACCAAACCTGAGATCCTTCCTATAACATGAGATGTGATATCCAACTCCTTCTATTCCAATCCTGAGACCCGTCCTATAGCATGAGATGTGATATCTCAAGGCTTATACCAAACCTGAGACCCTTCCTATAGCATGAGATGTGATATCCAACTGCTTCCCATTCCAATCCTGAGACCCTTCCTATAGCATGCAATATGATATCTCAATGATTCTAATAACAAACCTGAGACCCGTCCTATAGCATGAGATATGATATCCAAGTCCTTCGCATTCCAATCCTGAGACCCTTCCTATAACATGAAATGTGATATCCAACTCCTTCCCATTCCAACCTGAGACCATTCCTATAGCATGAGATGGGATATCCAACTTCTTCCAAATCCAATACTGATACCCTTCCGATAGCATGAGATGTGATATCCCAATGCTTCTACCAAACCTGAGACCCATACTATGGCATGAGATGTGATATCAAACTCCTTCCCATTCCAATCCTGAGACCCTTCCTGTAGCTTGAGGTGTGATATCCAACTCCTTCCCATTCCAATTCTGAGACCCTTCTTATACCATGAGACTTGATATCTCAATGCTTCTAATATTAAACCTGAGACCCGTCCTATAACATGAGATGTGATATCCAAATCCTTCCCCTTCCAAACCTTAGACCCTTCCTTTATCATGAGATGTGATATCCAACTCCTTCCCATTCCAATCCTGAGACCCTTCCGATATCATGAGATTTGTTATCTCAATGCTTCTAATATCAAACTTGAGACCCTCCCTATAGCATGAGATGTGACATCCAAGTCCTTCCCATTCCAATCCTGAGACCCTTCCTATAGCATGAGATGTGATATCTCTATGCTTCTAATACCAAACCTGAGACCCTTCCTATAACATGAGATGGGATATCCAACTCCTTCCCATTCCAATCCTGAGACCTTTCCGATAGCAGAGATGTGATATCTCAATGCTTATACCAAACCTGAGAACCTTCCTATGGCCTGAGATGTCATATACAACTCCTTCCCATTCCAATCCTGAGACCCTTCCTTTAGCATGAGATGTGATATCTCTATGCTTATACCAAATCTGAGACCCTTCCTATAGCATGAGATGTGATATCCAATTCCTTCCCATTCCAATCCTGAGACCCTTCCTATAGCATGAGATGTGATATCTCAATGCTTATACCAAACCTGAGAGCCTACCTATAACATGAGATGTGATATCCAAGTCTATCCCATTCCAATCCTTAGACCCTTCCTACAGCATGCGATGTGATATCTCAATAATTCTAATACCAAACCAGAGACTCTTCCTATAACATGAGATGGGATATCCAACTCCTTCCCATTCCAATCCTGAGCCGCTTCCGATAGCAGAGATGTGATATCTCAATGCTTATATCAAACCTGAGACCCTTCCTATAAAATGAGATGTGATATCCAACTCCTTCCCGTTCCAAACCTGAGACACTAACTATAGCATATGTGATATCCAACTCCTTCCCATTCCAAACATGAGACCCTTCCTATAGCAAGAAAGTAATATCCAACTCCTACCCATTCCAATCCTGAGACCCTTCCTATAGCAAGAGATGTGATATCCAAATCCTTCCCATTCCAATCCTGAGACCCTTCCTATAACATGAGATGTGATATCCAACTCCTTCCCATTCCAACCTGAGACACTTCCTATAGCATGAGAAGGGATATCCAACTCCTTCCCAATCCAATCCTGAGACCCTTCCGATAGCAGAGATGTGATATCTCAATGCTTATACCAAACCTGAGTCCCTTCCTATGGCATGAGATGTGATATCCAACTCCTTGCCATTCAAATCCTGAGACCCTTCCTATAGCATGAGAAGGGACATCCAACTCCTTCCCAATCCAATCCTGAGACCCTTCCGATAGCAGCGACGTGATATCTCAATGCTTCTACCAAACCTGAGACCCTTCCTTTAGCATGAGATGTGATATCCAAATCCTTCACATTCCAATCCTGAGACCCTTCCTATAGCATGAGATGTGATATCTCAATGCTTCTAATACCAAACCTGAGATCCTTCCTATAACATGAGATGTGATATCCAATTCCTTCCCATTCCAAACCTGAGACCCTTCCTATTGGATGAGATGTGATATCCAACTCCTTCCCATTCCAACCTTGAGACCCTTCCTATAGCATGAGATGTGATGTCTCAATGCTTCTAATACCAAACCTGAGATCCTTCCTATAACATGAGATGTGATATCCAACTCCTTCCATTCCAATCCTGAGACCCGTCCTATAGCATGAGATGTGATATCTCAAGGCTTATACCAAACCTGAGACCCTTCCTATAGCATGAGATGTGATATCCAACTGCTTCCCATTCCAATCCTGAAACCCTACCTATAGCATGAGATGTGATATCTCAATGCTTCTAATACCAAACCTGAGATCCTTCCTCTAACATGAAATGTGATATCCAACTCCTTCCCTTTCCAAACCTAAGAGCCTATCTATAGCATGAGATGTGATATCCAAGTCCTTCACATTCCAACCCTTAGACCCTTCCTACAGCATGCAATATGATATCTCAATGATTCTAATAACAAACCTGAGACCCGTCCTATAACATGAGATGGGATATCCAACTCCTTCCCATTCCAATCCTGAGACACTTCCGATAGCAGAGATGTGATATCTCAATGCTTATACCAAACCTGAGACCCTTCCTATAACATGAGATGTGATATCCAAATCCTTCCCGTTCCAAACCTGAGACCCTTCCTTTAGCATGAGATGTGATATCCAGCTCCTTCCCATTCCAATCCTGAGACACTTCCGATAGCATGAGATGTGATATCTCAATGCTTCTAATATCAAAACTGAGACCCTCCCTATAGCATGATATGTGATATCTAAGTCCTTCCCATTCCAATCCTGAGACCCTCCCTATAGCATGAGATGTGATATCCAACTCCTTCCCATTCCAATCCTGAGACCCTTCCTATAGCATGAGATATGATATCTCAATACTTCTAATACCAAACGTGAGATCCTTCCGATAACATGAGATGTGATATCCAAATCCTTCCCCTTCCAAACCTGAGACCCTCCCTTTAGCATGAAATGTGATATCCAACACCTTCCTATTCCAATCCTGAGACTCTTCTGATAGCATGAGATGTGATATCTCAATGCTTCTAATACCAAACCTGAGATCCTTCCGATAGCATGAGATGTGATATCTCAATGCTTCTAATACCAAACCTGAGATCCTTCCTATAACATGAGATGTGATATCCAAATCCTTCCCCTTCCAAACCTGAGACCCTCCCTTTAGCATGAGATGTGATATCTAACTCCTTCCCATTCCATTCCTGAGACCCTTCTGATAGCATGAGATGTGATATCTCAATGCCTCTAATACCAAACCTGAGATCCTACCTCTAACATGAAATGAGATATCCAACTCTTTCCCCTTCCAAACCTGAGAGCCTTCCTATAGCATGAGATGTGATATCCAAGTCCTTCCCATTTCAATACTGAGACCCTTCCTATAGCTTGAGATGTGATATCCAACTCCTTCCCATTCCAATTCTGAGACCCTTCCTATAGCATGAGATGTGATATCTCAATGCTTATACCAAACCTGAGAGCCTACCTATAACATGACATGTGATATCCAAGTCCATCCCATTCCAATCCTTAGACCCTTCCTACAGCATGCGATGTGATATCTCAATGATTTTAATACCAAACCAGAGACTCTTCCTATAACATGAGATGGGATATCCAACTCCTTCCCATTCCAATTCTGAGACCCTTCCTATACTATGAGACTTGATATCTCAATGCTTCTAATACCAAACCTGAGACCCGTAATATAACATGAGATGTGATATCCAAATCCTTCCCCTTCCAAACCTTAGACCCTTCCTTTATCATGAGATGTGATATCCAACTCATTCCCATTCCAATCCTGAGACCCTTCCGATATCATGAGATGTGATATCTCAAACTTCTAATATCAAACTTGAGAACCTCCCTATAGCATGAGATGTGATATCCAAGTCCTTCCCATTCCAATCCTGAGACCCTTCCTATAGCATGAGATGTGATATCTCAATGCTTCTAATACCAAACCTGAGACCCTTCCTATAACATGAGATGGGAATATCCAACTCCTTCCCATTCCAATCTTGAGACCCTTCCGATAGCAGAGATGTGATATCTCAATGCTTATACCAAACCTGAGATCCTTCCTATAACATGAGATGTGATATCCAACTCCTTCCCATTCCAATCCTGAGACACTTCCTATAGCATGAGATGTGATATCTCACTGCTTATACCAAACCTGAGACCCTTCCCATAGCAGGAGATGTGATATCCAACTCATTCCCATTCCAATCCTCAGACCCTTCCTATAGCATGAGATGTGATATCTCAATGCTTCTAATGTCAAACTTGAGACCCTACCTATAGCATGAGATGTGATATCCAAGTCCTTCCCATTCCAATCCTGAGACACTTCCTATAGCATGAGATGTGATATCTCAATGCTTCTAATACCAAACCTGAGACTCTTCCTATAACATGAGATGGGATATCCAACTCCTTCCCATTCCAATCCTGAGACCCTTTTGATAGCAGAGATGTGATATCTCAATGTTTATACCAAACCTGAGACCCTTCCTACGGCATGAGATGTCATATTCAACTCCTTCCCATTCCAATCCTGAGACCCTTCCTATAGCATGAGATTTGATATCCAACTCCTTCCCATTCCAATCCTGAGACCCTTCCTATAGCATGAGATGTGATGTCTCAATGCTTCTAATACCAAACCTGAGATCCTTCCTATAACATGAGATGTGATATCCAACTCCTTCCATTCCAATCCTGAGACCCTTCCTATAGCATGAGATGTGATATCTCAATGCTTATACCAAACCTGAGACCCTTCCTATAGCATGAGATGTGATATCCAACTCCTTCCCATTCCAATCATGAGACCCTTCCTATAGCATGAGATGTGATATCTCAATGCTTCT
Organism: Ambystoma mexicanum; assembly: GCF_040938575.1. NCBI lineage: Eukaryota > Metazoa > Chordata > Amphibia > Caudata > Ambystomatidae > Ambystoma > Ambystoma mexicanum. The sequence goes on along the minus strand of NW_027182519.1, from coordinate 746,025 downwards.
AATACCAAACCTGAGATCCTTCCTCTAACATGAAATGTGAGATCCAACTCCTTCCCTTTCCAAACCTAAGAGCCTATCTATAGCATGAGATGTGATATCCAAGTCCTTCACATTCCAACCCTTAGACCCTTCCTACAGCATGCAATATGATATCTCAATGATTCTAATAACAAACCTGAGACCCGTCCTATAACATGAGATGGGATATCCAACTCCTTCCCATTCCAATCCTGAGACACTTCCGATAGCAGAGATGTGATATCTCAATGTTTATACCAAACCTGAGACCCTTCCTATAACATGAGATGTGATATCCAACTCCTTCCCGTTCCAAACCTGAGACCCTTCCTTTAGCATGAGATGTGATATCCAGCTCCTTCCCATTCCAATCCTGAGACACTTCCGATAGCATGAGATGTGATATCTCAATGCTTCTAATATCAAAACTGAGACCCTCCCTATAGCATGATATGTGATATCTAAGTCCTTCCCATTCCAATCCTGAGACCCTTCCTATAGCATGAGATGTGATATCTCAATGCTTCTACCAAACCTGAGACCCTTCCTTTAGCATGAGATGTAATATCCAACTCCTTCCCATTCCAATCCTGAGACCCTTCCTATAGCATGAGATGTGATATCTCAATACTTCTAATACCAAACCTGAGATCCATCCTATAACATGAGATGTGATATCCAACTCCTTCCCTTTCCAAACCTGAGAGCCGTTCTATAGCATGAGATGTGATATCCAGGTCCTTCCCATTCCAATCCTTAGACCCTTCCTACAGCATGCAATATGATATCTCAATGATTCTAATAACAAACCTGAGACCCGTCCTATAGCATGAGATATGATATCCAAGTCCTTCCCATTCCAATCCTGAGACCCTTCCTATAACATGAAATGTGATATCCAACTCCTTCCCATTCCAACCTGAGACCCTTCCTATAGCATGAGATGGGATATCCAACCTCTTCCAAATCCAATACTGATACCCTTCCGATAGCATGAGATGTGATATCCCAATGCTTCTACCAAACCTGAGACCCATACTATGGCATGAGATGTGATATCAAACTCCTTCCCATTCCAATCCTGAGACCCTTCCTATAGCTTGAGGTGTGATATCCAACTCCTTCCCATTCCAATTCTGAGACCCTTCTTATACCATGAGACTTGATATCTCAATGCTTCTAATATTAAACCTGAGACCCGTCCTATAACATGAGATGTGATATCCAAATCCTTCCCCTTCCAAACCTTAGACCCTTCCTTTATCATGAGATGTGATATCCAACTCCTTCCCATTCCAATCCTGAGACCCTTCTGATATCATGAGATTTGTTATCTCAATGCTTCTAATATCAAACTTGAGACCCTCCCTATAGCATGAGATGTGACATCCAAGTCCTTCCCATTCCAATCCTGAGACCCTTCCTATAGCATGAGATGTGATATTTCTATGCTTCTAATACCAAACCTGAGACCCTTCCTATAACATGAGATGGGATATCCAACTCCTTCCCATTCCAATCCTGAGACCTTTCCGATAGCAGAGATGTGATATCTCAATGCTTATACCAAACCTGAGAACCTTCCTATGGCCTGAGATGTCATATACAACTCCTTCCCATTCCAATCCTGAGACCCTTCCTTTAGCATGAGGTGTGATATCTCAATGCTTATACCAAATCTGAGACCCTTCCTATAGCATGAGATGTGATATCCAATTCCTTCCCATTCCAATCCTGAGACCCTTCCTATAGCATGAGATGTGATATCTCAATGCTTATACCAAACCTGAGAGCCTACCTATAACATGAGATGTGATATCCAAGTCCATCCCATTCCAATCCTTAGACCCTTCCTACAGCATGCGATGTGATATCTCAATGATTCTAATACCAAACAGAGACTCTTTCTATAACATGAGATGGGATATCCAACTCCTTCCCATTCCAATCCTGAGCCGCTTCCGATAGCAGAGATGTGATATCTCAATGCTTATACCAAACCTGAGACCCTTCCTATAACATGAGATGTGATATCCAACTCCTTCCCGTTCCAAACCTGAGACACTAACTATAGCATATGTGATATCCAACTCCTTCCCATTCCAAACATGAGACCCTTCCTATAGCAAGAAAGTAATATCCAACTCCTACCCATTCCAATCCTGAGACCCTTCCTATAGCAAGAGATGTGATATCCAAATCCTTCCCATTCCAATCCTGAGACCCTTCCTATAACATGAGATGTGATATCCCACTCCTTCCCATTCCAATCCTGAGACACTTCCTATAGCATGAGATGTGATATCTCAATGCTTCTAATACCAAACCTGAGACTCTTCCTATAACATGAGATGGGATATCCAACCCCTTCCCATTCCAAGCCTGAGACCCTTTTGATAGCAGAGATGTGATATCTCAATGTTTATACCAAACCTGAGACCCTTCCTACGGCATGAGATGTCATATTCAACTCCTTCCCATTCCAATCCTGAGACGCTTCCTATAGCATGAGATTTGATATCCAACTCCTTCCCATTCCAATCCTGAGACCCTTCCTATAGCATGAGATGTGATGTCTCAATGCTTCTAATACCAAACCTGAGATCCTTCCTATAACATGAGATGTGATATCCAACTCCTTCCATTCCAATCCTGAGACCCTTCCTATAGCATGAGATGTGATATCTCAATGCTTATACCAAACCTGAGACCCTTCCTATAGCATGAGATGTGATATCCAACTCCTTCCCATTCCAATCCTGAGACCCTTCCTATAGCATGAGATGTGATATCTCAATGCTTCTAATACCAAACCTGAGATCCTTCCTCTAACATGAAATGTGAGATCCAACTCCTTCCCTTTCCAAACCTAAGAGCCTATCTATAGCATGAGATGTGATATCCAAGTCCTTCACATTCCAACCCTTAGACCCTTCCTACAGCATGCAATATGATATCTCAATGATTCTAATAACAAACCTGAGACCCGTCCTATAACATGAGATGGGATATCCAACTCCTTCCCATTCCAATCCTGAGACACTTCCGATAGCAGAGATGTGATATCTCAATGTTTATACCAAACCTGAGACCCTTCCTATAACATGAGATGTGATATCCAACTCCTTCCCGTTCCAAACCTGACACCCTTCCTTTAGCATGAGATGTGATATCCAGCTCCTTCCCATTCCAATCCTGAGACACTTCCGATAGCATGAGATGTGATATCTCAATGCTTCTAATATCAAAACTGAGACCCTCCCTATAGCATGATATGTGATATCTAAGTCCTTCCCATTCCAATCCTGAGACCCTTCCTATAGCATGAGATGTGATATCTCAATGCTTCTACCAAACCTGAGACCCTTCCTTTAGCATGAGATGTGATATCCAACTCCTTCCCATTCCAATCCTGAAACCCTTCCTATAGCATGAGATGTGATATCTCAATACTTCTAATACCAAACCTGAGATCCTTCCGATAACATGAGATGTGATATCTCAATACTTCTAATACCAAACCTGAGATCCATCCTATAACATGAGATGTGATATCCAACTCCTTCCCTTTCCAAACCTGAGAGCCGTTCTATAGCATGAGATGTGATATCCAGGTCCTTCCCATTCCAATCCTTAACCCTTCCTACAGCATGCAATATGATATCTCAATGATTCTAATAACAAACCTGAGACCCGTCCTATAGCATGAGATATGATATCCAAGTCCTTCCCATTCCAATCCTGAGACCCTTCCTATAACATGAAATGTGATATCCAACTCCTTCCCATTCCAACCTGAGACCCTTCCTATAGCATGAGATGGGATATCCAACTTCTTCCAAATCCAATACTGATACCCTTCCGATAGCACGTGATGTGATATCCCAATGCTCCTACCAAACCTGAGACCCATACTATGGCATGAGATGTGATATCAAACTCCTTCCCATTCCAATCCTGAGACCCTTCCTATAGCTTGAGGTGTGATATCCAACTCCTTCCCATTCCAATTCTGAGACCCTTCTTATGCCATGAGACTTGATATCTCAATGCTTCTAATATTAAACCTGAGACCCGTCCTATAACATGAGATGTGATATCCAAATCCTTCCCCTTCCAAACCTTAGACCCTTCCTTTATCATGAGATGTGATATCCAACTCCTTCCCATTCCAATCCTGAGACCCTTCCGATATCATGAGATTTGTTATCTCAATGCTTCTAATATCAAACTTGAGACCCTCCCTATAGCATGAGATGTGACATCCAAGTCCTTCCCATTCCAATCCTGAGACCCTTCCTATAGCATGAGATGTGATATCTCTATGCTTCTAATACCAAACCTGAGACCCTTCCTATAACATGAGATGGGATATCCAACTCCTTCCCATTCCAATCCTGAGACCTTTCTGATAGCAGAGATGTGATATCTCAATGCTTATACCAAACCTGAGAACCTTCCTATGGCCTGAGATGTCATATCCAAATCCTTCACATTCCAATCCTGAGACCCTTCCTATAGCATGAGATGTGATATCTCAATGCTTCTAATACCAAACCTGAGATCCTTCCTATAACATGAGATGTGATATCCAATTCCTTCCCATTCCAAACCTGAGACCCTTCCTATTGGATGAGATGTGATATCCAACTCCTTCCCATTCCAACCTTGAGACCCTTCCTATAGCATGAGATGTGATGTCTCAATGCTTCTAATACCAAACCTGAGATCCTTCCTATAACATGAGATGTGATATCCAACTCCTTCTATTCCAATCCTGAGACCCGTCCTATAGCATGAGATGTGATATCTCAAGGCTTATACCAAACCTGAGACCCTTCCTATAGCATGAGATGTGATATCCAACTGCTTCCCATTCCAATCCTGAGACCCTTCCTATAGCATGCAATATGATATCTCAATGATTCTAATAACAAACCTGAGACCCGTCCTATAGCATGAGATATGATATCCAAGTCCTTCGCATTCCAATCCTGAGACCCTTCCTATAACATGAAATGTGATATCCAACTCCTTCCCATTCCAACCTGAGACCATTCCTATAGCATGAGATGGGATATCCAACTTCTTCCAAATCCAATACTGATACCCTTCCGATAGCATGAGATGTGATATCCCAATGCTTCTACCAAACCTGAGACCCATACTATGGCATGAGATGTGATATCAAACTCCTTCCCATTCCAATCCTGAGACCCTTCCTATAGCTTGAGGTGTGATATCCAACTCCTTCCCATTCCAATTCTGAGACCCTTCTTATACCATGAGACTTGATATCTCAATGCTTCTAATATTAAACCTGAGACCCGTCCTATAACATGAGATGTGATATCCAAATCCTTCCCCTTCCAAACCTTAGACCCTTCCTTTATCATGAGATGTGATATCCAACTCCTTCCCATTCCAATCCTGAGACCCTTCCGATATCATGAGATTTGTTATCTCAATGCTTCTAATATCAAACTTGAGACCCTCCCTATAGCATGAGATGTGACATCCAAGTCCTTCCCATTCCAATCCTGAGACCCTTCCTATAGCATGAGATGTGATATCTCTATGCTTCTAATACCAAACCTGAGACCCTTCCTATAACATGAGATGGGATATCCAACTCCTTCCCATTCCAATCCTGAGACCTTTCCGATAGCAGAGATGTGATATCTCAATGCTTATACCAAACCTGAGAACCTTCCTATGGCCTGAGATGTCATATACAACTCCTTCCCATTCCAATCCTGAGACCCTTCCTTTAGCATGAGATGTGATATCTCAATGCTTATACCAAATCTGAGACCCTTCCTATAGCATGAGATGTGATATCCAATTCCTTCCCATTCCAATCCTGAGACCCTTCCTATAGCATGAGATGTGATATCTCAATGCTTATACCAAACCTGAGAGCCTACCTATAACATGAGATGTGATATCCAAGTCTATCCCATTCCAATCCTTAGACCCTTCCTACAGCATGCGATGTGATATCTCAATAATTCTAATACCAAACCAGAGACTCTTCCTATAACATGAGATGGGATATCCAACTCCTTCCCATTCCAATCCTGAGCCGCTTCCGATAGCAGAGATGTGATATCTCAATGCTTATACCAAACCTGAGACCCTTCCTATAACATGAGATGTGATATCCAACTCCTTCCCGTTCCAAACCTGAGACACTAACTATAGCATATGTGATATCCAACTCCTTCCCATTCCAAACATGAGACCCTTCCTATAGCAAGAAAGTAATATCCAACTCCTACCCATTCCAATCCTGAGACCCTTCCTATAGCATGAGATGTGATATCCAATTCCTTCCCATTCCAATCCTGAGACCCTTCCTATAGCATGAGATGTGATATCTCAATGCTTATACCAAACCACCTGAGAGCCTACCTATAGCATGAGATGTAATATCCAAGTCCATCCCATTCCAATCCTTAGACCCTTCCTACAGCATGCGATGTGATATCTCAATGATTCTAATACCAAACCAGAGACTCTTCCTATAACATGAGATGGGATATCCAACTCCTTCCCATTCCAATCCTGAGCCGCTTCCGATAGCAGAGATGTGATATCTCAATGCTTATACCAAACCTGAGACCCTTCCTATAACATGAGATGTGATATCCAACTCCTTCCCGTTGCAAACCTGAGACACTAACTATAGCATATGTGATATCCAACTCCTTCCCATTCCAAACATGAGACCCCTCCTATAGCAAGAAAGTAATATCCAACTCCTACCCATTCCAATCCTGAGACCCTTCCTATCACATCTCATGCTAAAGGAAGGGTCTCAGGATTGGAATGGGAAGGAGTTGTATATGACATCTCAGGCCATAGGAAGGTTCTCAGGTTTGGTATAAGCATTGAGATATCACATCTCTGCTATCGGAAGTGTCTCAGGATTGGAATGGGAAGGAGTTGGATATCCCATCTCATGTTATAGGACGGGTCTCAGGTTTGTTATTAGAATCATTGAGATATCATATTGCATGCTGTTGGAAGGGTCTAAGGGTTGGAATGGGAAGGACTTGGATATCACATCTCATGCTATAGATAGGCTCTTAGGTTTGGAAAGGGAAGGAGTTGGATATCACATTTCATGTTAGAGGAAGGATCTCAGGTTTGGTATTAGAAGCATTGAGATATCACATCTCATGCTATAGGAAGGGTCTCAGGATTGGAATGGGAAGCAATTGGATATCACACCTCATGCTATAGGAAGGGTCTCAGGTTTGGTATAAGCATTGAGATATCACATCTCATGCTATAGGACGGGTCTCAGGATTGGAATGGAAGGAGTTGGATATCACATCTCATGTTATAGGAAGGATCTCAGGTTTGGTATTAGAAGCATTGAGACATCACATCTCATGCTATAGGAAGGGTCTCAGGGTTGGAATGGGAAGGAGTTGGATATCACATCTCATCCAATAGGAAGGGCCTCAGGTTTGGAATGGGAAGGAATTGGATATCACATCTCATGTTATAGGAAGGATCTCAGGTTTGGTATTAGAAGCATTGAGATATCACATCTCATGCTATAGGAAGGGTCTCAGGATTGGAATGTGAAGGATTTGGATATCACATCTCATGCTAAAGGAAGGGTCTCAGGTTTGGTAGAAGCATTGAGATATCACGCCTCTGCTATCGGAAGGGTCTCAGGATTGGATTTGGAAGGAGTTGGATATCACATCTCATGCCATAGGAAGGGTCTCAGGTTTGGTATAAGCATTGAGATATCACATCTCTGCTATCGGAAGGGTCTCAGGTTTGGATTGGGAAGGAGTTGGATATCCCTTCTCATGCTATAGGAAGTGTCTCAGGTTGGAATGGGAAGGAGTTGGATATCACATCTCATTCATGTTATAGGAAGGGTCTCAGGATTGGAATGGGAAGGATTTGGATATCACATCTCTTGCTATAGGAAGGGTCTCAGGATTGGAATGGGTAGGAGTTGGATATTACTTTCTTGCTATAGGAGGGGTCTCATGTTTGGAATGGGAAGGAGTTGGATATCACATATGCTATAGTTAGTGTCTCAGGTTTGCAACGGGAAGGAGTTGGATATCACATCTCATGTTATAGGAAGGGTCTCAGGTTTGGTATAAGCATTGAGATATCACATCTCTGCTATCGGAAGCGGCTCAGGATTGGAATGGGAAGGAGTTGGATATCCCATCTCATGTTATAGGAAGAGTCTCTGGTTTGGTATTAGAATCATTGAGATATCACATCGCATGCTGTAGGAAGGGTCTAAGGATTGGAATGGGATGGACTTGGATATTACATCTCATGCTATAGGTAGGCTCTCAGGTGGTTTGGTATAAGCATTGAGATATCACATCTCATGCTATAGGAAGGGTCTCAGGATTGGAATGGGAAGGAATTGGATATCACATCTCATGCTATAGGAAGGGTCTCAGATTTGGTATAAGCATTGAGATATCACATCTCATGCTAAAGGAAGGGTCTCAGGATTGGAATGGGAAGGAGTTGTATATGACATCTCAGGCCATAGGAAGGTTCTCAGGTTTGGTATAAGCATTGAGATATCACATCTCTGCTATCGGAAGGGTCTCAGGATTGGAATGGGAAGGAGTTGGATATCCCATCTCATGTTATAGGAAGGGTCTCAGGTTTGGTATTAGAAGCATAGAGATATCACATCTCATGCTATAGGAAGGGTCTCAGGATTTGAATGGCAAGGAGTTGGATATCACATCTCATGCCATAGGAAGGGTCTCAGGTTTGGTATAAGCATTGAGATATCACATCTCTGCTATCGGAAGGGTCTCAGGATTGGATTGGGAAGGAGTTGGATATCCCTTCTCATGCTATAGGAAGTGTCTCAGGTTGGAATGGGAAGGAGTTGGATATCACATCTCATGTTATAGGAAGGGTCTCAGGATTGGAATGGGAAGGATTTGGATATCACATCTCTTGCTATAGGAAGGGTCTCAGGATTGGAATGGGTAGGAGTTGGATATTACTTTCTTGCTATAGGAAGGGTCTCATGTTTGGAATGGGAAGGAGTTGGATATCACATATGCTATAGTTAGTGTCTCAGGTTTGGAACGGGAAGGAGTTGGATATCACATCTCATGTTATAGGAAGGGTCTCAGGTTTGGTATAAGCATTGAGATATCACATCTCTGCTATCAGAAGCGGCTCAGGATTGGAATGGGAAGGAGTTGGATATCCCATCTCATGTTATAGGAAGAGTCTCTGGTTTGGTATTAGAATCATTGAGATATCACATCGCATGCTGTAGGAAGGGTCTAAGGATTGGAATGGGATGGACTTGGATATCACATCTCATGCTATAGGTAGGCTCTCAGGTTTGGTATAAGCATTGAGATATCACATCTCATGCTATAGGAAGGGTCTCAGGATTGGAATGGGAAGGAATTGGATATCACATCTCATGCTATAGGAAGGGTCTCAGATTTGGTATAAGCATTGAGATATCACATCTCATGCTAAAGGAAGGGTCTCAGGATTGGAATGGGAAGGAGTTGTATATGACATCTCAGGCCATAGGAAGGTTCTCAGGTTTGGTATAAGCATTGAGATATCACATCTCATGCTATAGGAAGGGTCTCAGGATTTGAATGGCAAGGAGTTGGATATCACATCTCATGCCATAGGAAGGGTCTCAGGTTTGGTATAAGCATTGAGATATCACATCTCTGCTATCGGAAGGGTCTCAGGATTGGATTGGGAAGGAGTTGGATATCCCTTCTCATGCTATAGGAAGTGTCTCAGGTTGGAATGGGAAGGAGTTGGATATCACATCTCATGTTATAGGAAGGGTCTCAGGATTGGAATGGGAAGGATTTGGATATCACATCTCTTGCTATAGGAAGGGTCTCAGGATTGGAATGGGTAGGAGTTGGATATTACTTTCTTGCTATAGGAAGGGTCTCATGTTTGGAATGGGAAGGAGTTGGATATCACATATGCTATAGTTAGTGTCTCAGGTTTGGAATGGGATGGACTTGGATATCACATCTCATGCTATAGGAAGGGTCTCAGATTTGGTATAAGCATTGAGATATCACATCTCATGCTAAAGGAAGGGTCTCAGGATTGGAATGGGAAGGAGTTGTATATGACATCTCAGGCCATAGGAAGTTTCTCAGGTTTGGTATAAGCATTGAGATATCACATCTCTGCTATCGGAAGGGTCTCAGGATTGGAATGGGAAGGAGTTGGATATCCCATCTCATGTTATAGGAAGGGTCTCAGGTTTGGTATTAGAAGCATTGAGATATCACATCTCATGTTATAGGAAGGGTCTCAGGATTGTAATGTGAAGGATTTGGATATTACATCTCATGTTATAGGAAGGGTCTCAGGATTGGAATGGGAAGGATTTGGATATCACATCTCTTGCTATAGGAAGGGTCTCAGGATTGGAATGGGTAGGAGTTGGATATTACTTTCTTGCTATAGGAAGGGTCTCATGTTTGGAATGGGAAGGAGTTGGATATCACATATGCTATAGTTAGTGTCTCAGGTTTGGAACGGGAAGGAGTTGGATATCACATCTCATGTTATAGGAAGGGTCTCAGGTTTGGTATAAGCATTGAGATATCACATCTCTGCTATCAGAAGCGGCTCAGGATTGGAATGGGAAGGAGTTGGATATCCCTTCTCATGCTATAGGAAGTGTCTCAGGTTGGAATGGGAAGGAGTTGGATATCACATCTCATGTTATAGGAAGGGTCTCAGGATTGGAATGGGAAGGATTTGGATATCACATCTCTTGCTATAGGAAGGGTCTCAGGATTGGAATGGGTAGGAGTTGGATATTACTTTCTTGCTATAGGAAGGGTCTCATGTTTGGAATGGGAAGGAGTTGGATATCACATATGCTATAGTTAGTGTCTCAGGTTTGGAACGGGAAGGAGTTGGATATCACATCTCATGTTATAGGAAGGGTCTCAGGTTTGGTATAAGCATTGAGATATCACATCTCTGCTATCAGAAGCGGCTCAGGATTGGAATGGGAAGGAGTTGGATATCCCATCTCATGTTATAGGAAGAGTCTCTGGTTTGGTATTAGAATCATTGAGATATCACATCGCATGCTGTAGGAAGGGTCTAAGGATTGGAATGGGATGGACTTGGATATCACATCTCATGCTATAGGTAGGCTCTCAGGTTTGGTATAAGCATTGAGATATCACATCTCATGCTATAGGAAGGGTCTCAGGATTGGAATGGGAAGGAATTGGATATCACATCTCATGCTATAGGAAGGGTCTCAGATTTGGTATAAGCATTGAGATATCACATCTCATGCTAAAGGAAGGGTCTCAGGATTGGAATGGGAAGGAGTTGTATATGACATCTCAGGCCATAGGAAGGTTCTCAGGTTTGGTATAAGCATTGAGATATCACATCTCTGCTATCGGAAGGGTCTCAGGATTGGAATGGGAAGGAGTTGGATATCCCATCTCATGTTATAGGAAGGGTCTCAGGTTTGGTATTAGAAGCATAGAGATATCACATCTCATGCTATAGGAAGGGTCTCAGGATTTGAATGGCAAGGAGTTGGATATCACATCTCATGCCATAGGAAGGGTCTCAGGTTTGGTATAAGCATTGAGATATCACATCTCTGCTATCGGAAGGGTCTCAGGATTGGATTGGGAAGGAGTTGGATATCCCTTCTCATGCTATAGGAAGTGTCTCAGGTTGGAATGGGAAGGAGTTGGATATCACATCTCATGTTATAGGAAGGGTCTCAGGATTGGAATGGGAAGGATTTGGATATCACATCTCTTGCTATAGGAAGGGTCTCAGGATTGGAATGGGTAGGAGTTGGATATTACTTTCTTGCTATAGGAAGGGTCTCATGTTTGGAATGGGAAGGAGTTGGATATCACATATGCTATAGTTAGTGTCTCAGGTTTGGAATGGGATGGACTTGGATATCACATCTCATGCTATAGGAAGGGTCTCAGATTTGGTATAAGCATTGAGATATCACATCTCATGCTAAAGGAAGGGTCTCAGGATTGGAATGGGAAGGAGTTGTATATGACATCTCAGGCCATAGGAAGGTTCTCAGGTTTGGTATAAGCATTGAGATATCACATCTCTGCTATCGGAAGGGTCTCAGGATTGGAATGGGAAGGAGTTGGATATCCCATCTCATGTTATAGGAAGGGTCTCAGGTTTGGTATTAGAAGCATTGAGATATCACATCTCATGCTATAGGAAGGGTCTCAGGATTGGAATGTGAAGGATTTGGATATTACATCTCATGCTAAAGGAAGGGTCTCAGGTTTGGTAGAAGCATTGAGATATCACGTCTCTGCTATCGGAAGGGTCTCAGGATTGGATTGGGAAGGAGTTGGATATCCCTTCTCATGCTATAGGAAGGGTCTCAGGATTTGAATGGCAAGGAGTTGGATATCACATCTCATGCCATAGGAAGGGTCTCAGGTTTGGTATAAGCATTGAGATATCACATCTCTGCTATCGGAAGGGTCTCAGGATTGGATTGGGAAGGAGTTGGATATCCCTTCTCATGCTATAGGAAGTGTCTCAGGTTGGAATGGGAAGGAGTTGGATATCACATCTCATGTTATAGGAAGGGTCTCAGGATTGGAATGGGAAGGATTTGGATATCACATCTCTTGCTATAGGAAGGGTCTCAGGATTGGAATGGGTAGGAGTTGGATATTACTTTCTTGCTATAGGAAGGGTCTCATGTTTGGAATGGGAAGGATTTGGATATCACATATGCTATAGTTAGTGTCTCAGGTTTGGAACGGGAAGGAGTTGGATATCACATCTCATGTTATAGGAAGGGTCTCAGGTTTGGTATAAGCATTGAGATATCACATCTCTGCTATCGGAAGCGGCTCAGGATTGGAATGGGAAGGAGTTGGATATCCCATCTCACGTTATAGTAAGAGTCTCTGGTTTGGTATTAGAATCATTGAGATATCACATCGCATGCTGTAGGAAGGGTCTAAGGATTGGAATGGGATGGACTTGGATATCACATCTCATGCTATAGGAAGGGTCTCAGATTTGGTATAAGCATTGAGATATCACATTTCATGCTAAAGGAAGGGTCTCAGGATTGTAGGCTCTCAGGTTTGGTATAAGCATTGAGATATCACATCTCATGCTATAGGAAGGGTCTCAGGATTGGAATGGGAAGGATTTGGATATCACATCTCATGCTATAGGAAGGGTCTCAGATTTGGTATAAGCATTGAGATATCACATCTCATGCTAAAGGAAGGGTCTCAGGATTGGAATGGGAAGGAGTTGTATATGACATCTCAGGCCATAGGAAGGATCTCAGGTTTGGTATAAGCATTGAGATATCACATCTCTGCTATCGGAAGGGTCTCAGGATTGGAATGGGAAGGAGTTGGATATCCCATCTCATGTTATAGGAAGGGTCTCAGGTTTGGTATTAGAAGTATAGAGATATCACATCTCATGCTATAGGAAGGGTCTCAGGATTGGAATGGGAAGGACTTTGATGTCACATCTCATGCTATAGGGAGGGTCTCAAGTTTGATATTAGAAGCATTGAGATAACAAATCTCATGATATCGGAAGGGTCTCAGGATTGGAATGGGAAGGAGTTGGATACCACATCTCATGATAAAGGAAGGGTCTAAGGTTTGGAAGGGGAAGGATTTGGATATCACATCTCATGTTATAGGACGGGTCTCAGGTTTGGTATTAGAAGCATTGAGATATCAAGTCTCATGGTATAAGAAGGGTCTCAGAATTGGAATGGGAAGGAGTTGGATATCACACCTCAAGCTATAGGAAGGGTCTCAGGATTGGAATGGGAAGGAGTTTGATATCACATCTCATGCCATAGTATGGGTCTCAGGTTTGGTAGAAGCATTGGGACATCACATCTCATGCTATCGGAAGGGTATCAGTATTGGATTTGGAAGAAGTTGGATATCCCATCTCATGCTATAGGAAGGGTCTCAGGTTGGAATGGGAAGGAGTTGGATATCACATTTCATGTTATAGGAAGGGTCTCAGGATTGGAATGGGAAGGACTTGGATATCATATCTCATGCTATAGGACGGGTCTCAGGTTTGTTATTAGAATCATTGAGATATCATATTGCATGCTGTAGGAAGGGTCTAAGGTTTGGAAAGGGAAGGAGTTGGATATCACATTTCATGTTAGAGGAAGGATATCAGGTTTGGTATTAGAAGCATTGAGATATCACATCTCATGCTATAGGAAGGGTCTCAGGATTGGAATGGGAAGTAGTTGGATATCACATCTCATGCTATAGGAAGGGTCTCAGGTTTGCTATAAGCATTGAGATATCACATCTCATGCTATAGGACGGGTCTCAGGATTGGAATGGAAGGAGTTGGATATCACATCTCATGTTATAGGAAGGATCTCAGGTTTGGTATTAGAAGCATTGAGACATCACATCTCATGCTATAGGAAGGGTCTCAGGGTTGGAATGGGAAGGAGTTGGATATCGCATCTCATCCAATAGGAAGGGTCTCAGGTTTGGAATGGGAAGGACTTGGATATCATATCTCATGCTATAGGACAGGTCTCAGGTTTGTTATTAGAATCATTGAGATATCATATTGCATGCTGTAGGAAGGGTCTAAGGATTGGAACGGGAAGGACTTGGATATCACATCTCATGCTATAGATAGGCTCTTAGGTTTGGAAAGGGAAGGAGTTGGATATCACATTTCATGTTAGAGGAAGGATCTCAGGTTTGGTATTAGAAGCATTGAGATATCACATCTCATGCTATAGGAAGGGTCTCAGGATTGGAATGGGAAGTAGTTGGATATCACATCTCATGCTATAGGAAGGGTCTCAGGTTTGGTATAAGCATTGAGATATCACATCTCATGCTATAGGACGGGTCTCAGGATTGGAATGGAAGGAGTTGGATATCACATCTCATGTTATAGGAAGGATCTCAGGTTTGGTATTAGAAGCATTGAGACATCACATCTCATGCTATAGGAAGGGTCTCAGGGTTGGAATGGGAAGGAGTTGGATATCACATCTCATCCAATAGGAAGGGTCTCAGGTTTGGAATGGGAAGGAATTGGATATCACATCTCATGTTATAGGAAGGATCTCAGGTTTGGTATTAGAAGCATTGAGATATCACATCTCATGCTATAGGATGGGTCTCAGGATTGGAATGTGAAGGATTTGGATATCACATCTCATGCTAAAGGAAGGGTCTCAGGATTGGTAGAAGCATTGAGATATCACGTCTCTGCTATCGGAGGGGTCTCAGGATTGGATTGGGAAGGAGTTGGATATCCCTTCTCATGCTATAGGAAGGGTCTCAGGATTTGAATGGCAAGGAGTTGGATATCACATCTCATGCCATAGGAAGGGTCTCAGGTTTGGTATAAGCATTGAGATATCACATCTCTGCTATCGGAAGGGTCTCAGGATTGGAATGGGAAGGAGTTGGATATTCCCATCTCATGTTATAGGAAGGGTCTCAGGTTTGGTATTAGAAGCATTGAGATATCACATCTCATGCTATAGGAAGGGTCTCAGGATTGGAATGGGAAGGACTTGGATATCACATCTCATGCTATAGGGAGGGTCTCAAGTTTGATATTAGAAGCTTTGAGATATCACATCTCATGATATCGGAAGGGTCTCAGGATTGGAATGGGAAGGAGTTGGATATCACATCTCATGATAAAGGAAGGGTCTAAGGTTTGGAAGGGGAAGGATTTGGATATCACATCTCATGTTATATTACGGGTCTCAGGTTTGGTATTAGAAGCATTGAGATATCAAGTCTCAGAGTATAGGAAGGGTCTCAGAATTGGAATGGGAAGGAGTTGGATATCACATCTCAAGCTATAGGAAGGGTCTCAGGATTGGAATGGGAAGGACTTGGATATCACATCTCATGCTATAGGAAGGCTCTCAGGTTTGGAAGGGGAAAGAGTTGGATATCACATTTCATGTTAGAGGTAGGATCTCAGGTTTGGTATTAGAGGCATTGAGATATCACATCTCATGCTATCAGAAGGGTCTCAGGAATGGAATGGGAAGGAGTTGGATATCACATCTCATGCTAAAGGGAGGGTCTCAGGTTTGGAAGGGGAAGGATTTGGATATCACATCTCATGTTATAGGAAGGATCTCAGGTTTGGTATTAGAACCATTGAGATATCACATCTCATGCTATCGGAAGGATCTCAGGTTTGGTATTAGAAGCATTGAGATATCACATCTCATGCTATCAGAAGGGTCTCAGGATTGGAATGGGAAGGAGTTGGATATCACATCTCATGCTAAAGGGAGGGTCTCAGGTTTGGAAGGGGAAGGATTTGGATATCACATCTCATGCCATAGGAAGGGTCTCAGGTTTGGTATAAGCATTGAGATATCACATCTCTGCTATCGGAAGGGTCTCAGGATTGGAATGGGAAGGAGTTGGATATTCCCATCTCATGTTATAGGAAGGGTCTCAGGTTTGGTATTAGAAGCATTGAGATATCACATCTCATGCTATAGGAAGGGTCTCAGGATTGGAATGGGAAGGACTTGGATATCACATCTCATGCTATAGGGAGGGTCTCAAGTTTGATATTAGAAGCTTTGAGATATCACATCTCATGATATCGGAAGGGTCTCAGGATTGGAATGGGAAGGAGTTGGATATCACATCTCATGATAAAGGAAGGGTCTAAGGTTTGGAAGGGGAAGGATTTGGATATCACATCTCATGTTATATTACGGGTCTCAGGTTTGGTATTAGAAGCATTGAGATATCAAGTCTCAGAGTATAGGAAGGGTCTCAGAATTGGAATGGGAAGGAGTTGGATATCACATCTCAAGCTATAGGAAGGGTCTCAGGATTGGAATGGGAAGGACTTGGATATCACATCTCATGCTATAGGAAGGCTCTCAGGTTTGGAAGGGGAAAGAGTTGGATATCACATTTCATGTTAGAGGTAGGATCTCAGGTTTGGTATTAGAGGCATTGAGATATCACATCTCATGCTATCAGAAGGGTCTCAGGAATGGAATGGGAAGGAGTTGGATATCACATCTCATGCTAAAGGGAGGGTCTCAGGTTTGGAAGGGGAAGGATTTGGATATCACATCTCATGTTATAGGAAGGATCTCAGGTTTGGTATTAGAACCATTGAGATATCACATCTCATGCTATCGGAAGGATCTCAGGTTTGGTATTAGAAGCATTGAGATATCACATCTCATGCTATCAGAAGGGTCTCAGGATTGGAATGGGAAGGAGTTGGATATCACATCTCATGCTAAAGGGAGGGTCTCAGGTTTGGAAGGGGAAGGATTTGGATATCACATCTCATGTTATCGGAAGGATCTCACGTTTGGTATTAGAAGTATTGAGATATCATATCTCATGCTATAGGAAGGGTCTCAGGATTGGAATGGGAAGGACTTAGATATCACATATCATGCTATAGGGAGGGTCTCAGTTTTGATATTAGAAGCATTGAGATATCACATCTCATGCTATCGGAAGTGTCTCAGGATTGGAATGGGAAGGAGCTGGATATCACATCTCATGCTAAAGGAAGGGTCTCAGGTTTGGAACGGAAGGATTTGGATATCACATCTCATGTTATAGGAAGGGTCTCAGGTTTGGTATAAGCATTGAGATATCACATCTCTGCTATCGGAAGTGTCTCAGGATTGGAATGGGAAGGAGTTGGATATCCCATCTCATGTTATAGGACGGGTCTCAGGTTTGTTATTAGAATCATTGAGATATCATATTGCATGCTGTAGGAAGGGTCTAAGGGTTGGAATGGGAAGGACTTGGATATCACATCTCATGCTATAGATAGGCTCTTAGGTTTGGAAAGGGAAGGAGTTGGATATCACATTTCATGTTAGAGGAAGGATCTCAGGTTTGGTATTAGAAGCATTGAGATATCACATCTCATGCTATAGGAAGGGTCTCAGGATTGGAATGGGAAGGAGTTGGATATCACATCTCATGCTAAAGGGAGGGTCTCAGGTTTGGAAGGGGAAGGATTTGGATATCACATCTCATGTTATAGGAAGGATCTCAGGTTTGGTATTAGAACCATTGAGATATCACATTTCATGCTATCGGAAGGATCTCAGGTTTGGTATTAGAAGCATTGAGATATCACATCTCATGCTATCAGAAGGGTCTCAGGATTGGAATGGGAAGGAGTTGGATATCACATCTCATGCTAAAGGGAGGGTCTCAGGTTTGGAAGGGGAAGGATTTGGATATCACATCTCATGTTATCGGAAGGATCTCACGTTTGGTATTAGAAGTATTGAGATATCATATCTCATGCTATAGGCAGGGTCTCAGGATTGGAATGGGAAGGACTTAGATATCACATATCATGCTATAGGGAGGGTCTCAGTTTTGATATTAGAAGCATTGAGATATCACATCTCATGCTATCGGAAGTGTCTCAGGATTGGAATGGGAAGGAGCTGGATATCACATCTCATGCTAAAGGAAGGGTCTCAGGTTTGGAACGGGAAGGATTTGGATATCACATCTCATGTTATAGGAAGGGTCTCAGGTTTGGTATAAGCATTGAGATATCACATCTCTGCTATCGGAAGTGTCTCAGGATTGGAATGGGAAGGAGTTGGATATCCCATCTCATGTTATAGGACGGGTCTCAGGTTTGTTATTAGAATCATTGAGATATCATATTGCATGCTGTAGGAAGGGTCTAAGTGTTGGAATGGGAAGGACTTGGATGTCACATCTCATGCTATAGATAGGCTCTTAGGTTTGGAAAGGGAAGGAGTTGGATATCACATTTCATGTTAGAGGAAGGATCTCAGGTTTGGTATTAGAAGCATTGAGACATCACATCTCATGCTATAGAAAGGGTCTCAGGATTGGAATGGGAAGTAGTTGGATATCACATCTCATGCTATAGGAAGTGTCTCAGGTTTGGTATAAGCATTGAGATATCACATCTCATGCTATAGGACGGGTCTCAGGATTGGAATGGAAGGAGTTGGATATCACATCTCATGTTATAGGAAGGATCTCAGGTTTGGTATTAGAAGCATTGAGACATCACATCTCATGCTATAGGAAGGGTCTCAGGGTTGGAATGGGAAGGAGTTGGATATCACATCTCATCCAATAGGAAGGGTCTCAGGTTTGGAATGGGAAGGAATTGGATATCACATCTCATGTTATAGGAAGGATCTCAGGTTTGGTATTAGAAGCATTGAGATATCACATCTCATGCTATAGGAAGGGTCTCAGGATTGGAATGTGAAGGATTTGGATATCACATCTCATGCTAAAGGAAGGGTCTCAGGTTTGGTAGAAGCATTGAGATATCACGTCTCTGCTATCGGAAGGGTCTCAGGATTGGATTGGGAAGGAGTTGGATATCCCTTCTCATGCTATAGGAAGGGTCTCAGGATTTGAATGGCAAGGAGTTGGATATCACATCTCATGCCATAGGAAGGGTCTCAGGTTTGGTATAAGCATTGAGATATCACATCTCTGCTATCTGAAGGGTCTCAGGATTGGATTGGGAAGGAGTTGGATATCCCTTCTCATGCTATAGGAAGTGTCTCAGGTTGGAATGGGAAGGAGTTGGCTATCACATCTCATGTTATAGGAAGGGTCTCAGGATTGGAATGGGAAGGATTTGGATATCACATCTCTTGCTATAGGAAGGGTCTCAGGATTGGAATGGGTAGGAGTTGGATATTACTTTCTTGCGATAGGAAGGGTCTCATGTTTGGAATGGGAATGAGTTGGATATCACATATGCTATAGTTAGTGTCTCAGGTTTGGAACGGGAAGGAGTTGGATATCACATCTCATGTTATAGGAAGGGTCTCAGGTTTGTTATAAGCATTGAGATATCACATCTCTGCTATCGGAAGCGGCTCAGGATTGGAATGGGAAGGAGTTGGATATCCCATCTCATGTTATAGTAAGAGTCTCTGGTTTGGTATTAGAATCATTGAGATATCACATCGCATGCTGTAGGAAGGGTCTAAGGATTGGAATGGGATGGACTTGGATATCACATCTCATGCTATAGGTAGGCTCTCAGGTTTGATATAAGCATTGAGATATCACATCTCATGCTATAGGAAGGGTCTCAGGATTGGAATGGGAAGGATTTGGATATCACATCTCATGCAATAGGAAGGGTCTCAGATTTGGTATAAGCATTGAGATATCACATCTCATGCTAAAGGAAGGGTCTCAGGATTGGAATGGGAAGGAGTTGTATATGACATCTCAGGCCATAGGAAGGGTCTCATGTTTGGTATAAGCATTGAGATATCACATCTCTGCTATCGGAAGGGTCTCAGGATTGGAATGGGAAGGAGTTGGATATCCCATCTCATGTTATAGGAAGGGTCTCAGGTTTGGTATTAGAAGCATAGAGATATCACATCTCATGCTATAGGAAGGGTCTCAGGATTGGAATGGGAAGGACTTGGATGTCACATCTCATGCTATAGGGAGGGTCTCAAGTTTGATATTAGAAGCATTGAGATAACAAATCTCATGATATCGGAAGGGTCTCAGGATTGGAATGGGAAGGAGTTGGATACCACATCTCATGATAAAGGAAGGGTCTAAGGTTTGGAAGGGGAAGGATTTGGATATCACATCTCATGTTATAAGACGGGTCTCAGGTTTGGTATTAGAAGCATTGAGATATCAAGTCTCATGGTATAAGAAGGGTCTCAGAATTGGAATGGGAAGGAGTTGGATATCACACCTCAAGCTATAGGAAGGGTCTCAGGATTGGAATGGGAAGGAGTTTGATATCACATCTCATGCCATAGTATGGGTCTCAGGTTTGGTAGAAGCATTGGGATATCACATCTCATGCTATCGGAAGGGTATCAGTATTGGATTTGGAAGAAGTTGGATATCCCATCTCATGCTATAGGAAGGGTCTCAGGTTGGAATGGGAAGGAGTTGGATATCACATTTCATGTTATAGGAAGGGTCTCAGGATTGGAATGGGAAGGACTTGGATATCATATCTCATGCTATAGGACAGGTCTCAGGTTTGTTATTAGAATCATTGAGATATCATATTGCATGCTGTAGGAAGGGTCTAAGGATTGGAACGGGAAGGACTTGGATATCACATCTCATGCTATAGATAGGCTCTTAGGTTTGGAAAGGGAAGGAGTTGGATATCACATTTCATGTTAGAGGAAGGAGCTCAGGTTTGGTATTAGAAGCATTGAGATATCACATCTCATGCTATAGGAAGGGTCTCAGGATTGGAATGGGAAGTAGTTGGATATCACATCTCATGCTATAGGAAGGGTCTCAGGTTTGGTATAAGCATTGAGATATCACATCTCATGCTATAGGACGGGTCTCAGGATTGGAATGGAAGGAGTTGGATATCACATCTCATGTTATAGGAAGGATCTCAGGTTTGGTATTAGAAGCATTGAGACATCACATCTCATGCTATAGGAAGGGTCTCAGGGTTGGAATGGGAAGGAGTTGGATATCACATCTCATCCAATAGGAAGGGTCTCAGGTTTGGAATGGGAAGGAATTGGATATCACATCTCATGTTATAGGAAGGATCTCAGGTTTGGTATTAGAAGCATTGAGATATCACATCTCATGCTATAGGAAGGGTCTCAGGATTGGAATGTGAAGGATTTGGATATCACATCTCATGCTAAAGGAAGGGTCTCAGGATTGGTAGAAGCATTGAGATATCACGTCTCTGCTATCGGAGGGGTCTCAGGATTGGATTGGGAAGGAGTTGGATATCCCTTCTCATGCTATAGGAAGGGTCTCAGGATTTGAATGGCAAGGAGTTGGATATCACATCTCATGCCATAGGAAGGGTCTCAGGTTTGGAAGGGTCTCAGGATTGGAATGGGAAGGAGTTGGATATCACATCTCATGATAAAGGAAGGGTCTAAGGTTTGGAAGGGGAAGGATTTGGATATCACATCTCATGTTATATTACGGGTCTCAGGTTTGGTATTAGAAGCATTGAGATATCAAGTCTCATAGTATAGGAAGGGTCTCAGAATTGGAATGGGAAGGAGTTGGATATCCCATCTCATGTTATAGGAAGAGTCTCTGGTTTGGTATTAGAATCATTGAGATATTCACATCGCATGCTGTAGGAAGGGTCTAAGGATTGGAATGGGATGGACTTGGATATCACATCTCATGCTATAGGTAGGCTCTCAGGTTTGGTATAAGCATTGAGATATCACATCTCATGCTATAGGAAGGGTCTCAGAATTGGAATGGGAAGGAGTTGGATATCACATCTCAAGCTATAGGAAGGGTCTCAGTATTGGAATGGGAAGGACTTGGATATCACATCTCATGCTATAGGAAGGCTCTCAGGTTTGGAAGGGGAAAGAGTTGGATATCTCATTTCATGTTAGAGGTAGGATCTCAGGTTTGGTATTAGAGGCATTGAGATATCACATCTCATGCAATCAGAAGGGTCTCAGGAATGGAATGGGAAGGAGTTAGATATCACATCTCATGCTAAAGGGAGGGTCTCAGGTTTGGAAGGGGAAGGATTTGGATATCACATCTCATGTTATAGGAAGGATCTCAGGTTTGGTATTAGAAGCATTGAGATATCACATCTCATGCTATCGGAAGGATCTCAGGTTTGGTATTAGAAGCATTGAGATATCACATCTCATGCTATCAGAAGAGTCTCAGGATTGGAATAGGAAGGAGTTGGATATCACATTTCATGCTAAAGGGAGGGTCTCAGGTTTGGAAGGGGAAGGATTTGGATATCACATCTCATGTTATCGGAAGGATCTCACGTTTGGTATTAGAAGTATTGAGATATCATATCTCATGCTATAGGAAGGGTCTCAGGATTGGAATGGGAAGGAGTTGGATATCACATCTCATGCTATAGGGAGGGTCTCAGGATTGGAATGGGAAAGACTTAGATATCACATATCATGCTATAGGGAGGGTCTCAGTTTTGATATTAGAAGCATTGAGATATCACATCTCATGCTATCGGAAGTGTCTCAGGATTGGAATGGGAAGGAGCTGGATATCACATCTCATGCTAAAGGAAGGGTCTCAGGTTTGGAACGAGAAGGATTTGGATATCACATCTCATGTTATAGGAAGGGTCTCAGGTTTGGTATAAGCATTGAGATATCACATCTCTGCTATCGGAAGTGTCTCAGGATTGGAATGGGAAGGAGTTGGATATCCCATCTCATGTTATAGGACGGGTCTCAGGTTTGTTATTAGAATCATTGAGATATCATATTGCATGCTGTAGGAAGGGTCTAAGGGTTGGAATGTGAAGGACTTGGATATCACATCTCATGCTATAGATAGGCTCTTAGGTTTGGAAAGGGAAGCAGTTGGATATCACATTTCATGTAAGACGAAGGATCTCAGGTTTGGTATTAGAAGCATTGAGATATCACATCTCATGCTATAGGAAGGGTCTCAGGATTGGAATGGGAAGCAGTTGGATATGACATCTCATGCTATAGGAAGGGTCTCAGGTTTGGTATAAGCATTGAGATATCACATCTCATGCTATAGGACGGGTCTCAGGATTGGAATGGAAGGAGTTGGATATCACATCTCATGTTATAGGAAGGATCTCAGGTTTGGTATTAGAAGCATTGAGACATCACATCTCATGCTATAGGAAGGGTCTCAGGGTTGGAATGGGAAGGAGTTGGATATCACATCTCATCCAATAGGAAGGGTCTCAGGTTTGGAATGGGAAGGAATTGGATATCACATCTCATGTTATAGGAAGGATCTCAGGTTTGGTATTAGAAGCATTGAGATATCACATCTCATGCTATAGGAAGGGTCTCAGGATTGGAATGTGAAGGATTTGGATATCACATCTCATGCTAAAGGAAGGGTTTCAGGTTTGGTAGAAGCATTGAGATATCACGTCGCTGCTATCGGAAGGGTCTCAGGATTGGATTGGGAAGGAGTTGGATATCCCTTCTCATGCTATAGGAAGGGTCTCAGGATTTGAATGGCAAGGAGTTGGATATCACATCTCATGCCATAGGAAGGGTCTCAGGTTTGGTATAAGCATTGAGATATCACATCTCTGCTATCGGAAGGGTCTCAGGATTGGATTGGGAAGGAGTTGGATATCCCTTCTCATGCTATAGGAAGTGTCTCAGGTTGGAATGGGAAGGAGTTGGATATCACATCTCAGGCTATAGGAAGGGTCTCAGGATTGGAATGGGAAGGAGTTGGATATCACATCTCATGCTATAGGAAGGGTCTCAGGCTTGGTATAAGCATTGAGATATCACATCTCATGCTATAGGAAGGGTCTCAGGATTGGAATGGAAGGAGTTGGATATCACATCTCATGTTATAGGAAGGATCTCAGGTTTGGTATTAGAAGCATTGAGACATCACATCTCATGCTATAGGAAGGGTCTCAGGATTGGAATGGGAAGGAGTTGGATATCAAATCTCATGCTATAGGAAGGGTCTCAGGATTGGAATGGGAAGGAGTTGAATATGACATCTCATGCCGTAGGAAGGGTCTCAGGTTTGGTATAAACATTGAGATATCACATCTCTGCTATCAAAAGGGTCTCAGGATTGGAATTGGAAGGAGTTGGATATCCCATCTCATGTTATAGGAAGAGTCTCAGGTTTGGTATTAGAAGCATTGAGATATCACATCTCATGCTATAGGAAGTGTCTCAGGATTGGAATGGGAAGGACTTGGATATCACATCTCATGCTATAGGTAGGGTCTCAAGTTTGACATTAGAAGCATTGAGATGTCACATCTCATGCTATAGGAAGGGTCTGAGGATTGGAATGGGAAGGAGTTGGATATCACATCTCCTGCTATGGGAAGGGTCTCAGGTTTGGTATAAGCAGTGAGATATCACATCTCATGCTATAGGAAGTGTCTCAGGATTGGAATGGGAAGGAGTTGGATATCACATCTCATGTTATAGGAAGGATCTCAGGTGTGGTATAAGCATTGAGATATCACATCTCTGCTATCGGAAGGGTCTCAAGATTGGAATGGGAAGGAGTTGGATATTCCCATCTCATGTTATAGGAAGGGTCTCAGGTTTGGTATTAGAAGCATTGAGATATCACATCTCATGCTATAGGAAGGGTCTCAGGATTGGAATGGGAAGGACTTGGATATCACATCTCATGCTATAGGGAGGGTCTCAGGTTTGGAAGGGGAAGGATTTGGATATCACATCTCATGTTATCGGAAGGATCTCACGTTTGGTATTAGAAGTATTGAGATATCATATCTCATGCTATAGGAAGGGTCTCAGGATTGGAATGGGAAGGAGTTGGATATCACATCTCATGCTATAGGGAGGGTCTCAGGATTGGAATGGGAAAGACTTAGATATCACATATCATGCTATAGGGAGGGTCTCAGTTTTGATATTAGAAGCATTGAGATATCACATCTCATGCTATCGGAAGTGTCTCAGGATTGGAATGGGAAGGAGCTGGATATCACATCTCATGCTAAAGGAAGGGTCTCAGGTTTGGAACGAGAAGGATTTGGATATCACATCTCATGTTATAGGAAGGGTCTCAGGTTTGGTATAAGCATTGAGATATCACATCTCTGCTATCGGAAGTGTCTCAGGATTGGAATGGGAAGGAGTTGGATATCCCATCTCATGTTATAGGACGGGTCTCAGGTTTGTTATTAGAATCATTGAGATATCATATTGCATGCTGTAGGAAGGGTCTAAGGGTTGGAATGTGAAGGACTTGGATATCACATCTCATGCTATAGATAGGCTCTTAGGTTTGGAAAGGGAAGCAGTTGGATATCACATTTCATGTAAGACGAAGGATCTCAGGTTTGGTATTAGAAGCATTGAGATATCACATCTCATGCTATAGGAAGGGTCTCAGGATTGGAATGGGAAGCAGTTGGATATGACATCTCATGCTATAGGAAGGGTCTCAGGTTTGGTATAAGCATTGAGATATCACATCTCATGCTATAGGACGGGTCTCAGGATTGGAATGGAAGGAGTTGGATATCACATCTCATGTTATAGGAAGGATCTCAGGTTTGGTATTAGAAGCATTGAGACATCACATCTCATGCTATAGGAAGGGTCTCAGGGTTGGAATGGGAAGGAGTTGGATATCACATCTCATCCAATAGGAAGGGTCTCAGGTTTGGAATGGGAAGGAATTGGATATCACATCTCATGTTATAGGAAGGATCTCAGGTTTGGTATTAGAAGCATTGAGATATCACATCTCATGCTATAGGAAGGGTCTCAGGATTGGAATGTGAAGGATTTGGATATCACATCTCATGCTAAAGGAAGGGTTTCAGGTTTGGTAGAAGCATTGAGATATCACGTCGCTGCTATCGGAAGGGTCTCAGGATTGGATTGGGAAGGAGTTGGATATCCCTTCTCATGCTATAGGAAGGGTCTCAGGATTTGAATGGCAAGGAGTTGGATATCACATCTCATGCCATAGGAAGGGTCTCAGGTTTGGTATAAGCATTGAGATATCACATCTCTGCTATCGGAAGGGTCTCAGGATTGGATTGGGAAGGAGTTGGATATCCCTTCTCATGCTATAGGAAGTGTCTCAGGTTGGAATGGGAAGGAGTTGGATATCACATCTCAGGCTATAGGAAGGGTCTCAGGATTGGAATGGGAAGGAGTTGGATATCACATCTCATGCTATAGGAAGGGTCTCAGGCTTGGTATAAGCATTGAGATATCACATCTCATGCTATAGGAAGGGTCTCAGGATTGGAATGGAAGGAGTTGGATATCACATCTCATGTTATAGGAAGGATCTCAGGTTTGGTATTAGAAGCATTGAGACATCACATCTCATGCTATAGGAAGGGTCTCAGGATTGGAATGGGAAGGAGTTGGATATCAAATCTCATGCTATAGGAAGGGTCTCAGGATTGGAATGGGAAGGAGTTGAATATGACATCTCATGCCGTAGGAAGGGTCTCAGGTTTGGTATAAACATTGAGATATCACATCTCTGCTATCAAAAGGGTCTCAGGATTGGAATTGGAAGGAGTTGGATATCCCATCTCATGTTATAGGAAGAGTCTCAGGTTTGGTATTAGAAGCATTGAGATATCACATCTCATGCTATAGGAAGTGTCTCAGGATTGGAATGGGAAGGACTTGGATATCACATCTCATGCTATAGGTAGGGTCTCAAGTTTGACATTAGAAGCATTGAGATGTCACATCTCATGCTATAGGAAGGGTCTGAGGATTGGAATGGGAAGGAGTTGGATATCACATCTCCTGCTATGGGAAGGGTCTCAGGTTTGGTATAAGCAGTGAGATATCACATCTCATGCTATAGGAAGTGTCTCAGGATTGGAATGGGAAGGAGTTGGATATCACATCTCATGTTATAGGAAGGATCTCAGGTGTGGTATAAGCATTGAGATATCACATCTCTGCTATCGGAAGGGTCTCAAGATTGGAATGGGAAGGAGTTGGATATTCCCATCTCATGTTATAGGAAGGGTCTCAGGTTTGGTATTAGAAGCATTGAGATATCACATCTCATGCTATAGGAAGGGTCTCAGGATTGGAATGGGAAGGACTTGGATATCACATCTCATGCTATAGGGAGGGTCTCAAGTTTGATATTAGAAGCTTTGAGATATCACATCTCATGATATCGGAAGGGTCTCAGGATTGGAATGGGAAGGAGTTGGATATCACATCTCATGATAAAGAACGGGTCTAAGGTTTGGAAGGGGAAGGATTTGGATATCACATCTCATGTTATATTACGGGTCTCAGGTTTGGTATTAGAAGCATTGAGATATCAAGTCTCATAGTATAGGAAGGGTCTCAGAATTGGAATGGGAAGGAGTTGGATATCCCATCTCATGTTATAGGAAGAGTCTCTGGTTTGGTATTAGAATCATTGAGATATTCACATCGCATGCTGTAGGAAGGGTCTAAGGATTGGAATGGGATGGATTGGATATCACATCTCATGCTATAGGTAGGCTCTCAGGTTTGGTATAAGCATTGAGATATCACATCTCATGCTATAGGAAGGGTCTCAGAATTGGAATGGGAAGGAGTTGGATATCACATCTCAAGCTATAGGAAGGGTCTCAGTATTGGAATGGGAAGGACTTGGATATCACATCTCATGCTATAGGAAGGCTCTCAGGTTTGGAAGGGGAAAGAGTTGGATATCTCATTTCATGTTAGAGGTAGGATCTCAGGTTTGGTATTAGAGGCATTGAGATATCACATCTCATGCTATCAGAAGGGTCTCAGGAATGGAATGGGAAGGATTTGGATATCACATCTCATGTTATAGGAAGGATCTCAGGTTTGGTATTAGAAGCATTGAGATATCACATCTCATGCTATCGGAAGGATCTCAGGTTTGGTATTAGAAGCATTGAGATATCACATCTCATGCTATCAGAAGAGTCTCAGGATTGGAATAGGAAGGAGTTGGATATCACATTTCATGCTAAAGGGAGGGTCTCAGGTTTGGAAGGGGAAGGATTTGGATATCACATCTCATGTTATCGGAAGGATCTCACGTTTGGTATTAGAAGTATTGAGATATCATATCTCATGCTATAGGAAGGGTCTCAGGATTGGAATGGGAAGGAGTTGGATATCACATCTCATGATATAGGGAGGGTCTCAGGATTGGAATGGGAAGGACTTAGATATCACATATCATGCTATAGGGAGGGTCTCAGTTTTGATATTAGAAGCATTGAGATATCACATCTCATGCTATCGGAAGTGTCTCAGGATTGGAATGGGAAGGAGCTGGATATCACATCTCATGCTAAAGGAAGGGTCTCAGGTTTGGAACTAGAAGGATTTGGATATCACATCTCATGTTATAGGAAGGGTCTCAGGTTTGGTATAAGCATTGAGATATCACATCTCTGCTATCGGAAGTGTCTCAGGATTGGAATGGGAAGGAGTTGGATATCCCATCTCATGTTATAGGACGGGTCTCAGGTTTGTTATTAGAATCATTGAGATATCATATTGCATGCTGTAGGAAGGGTCTAAGGGTTGGAATGTGAAGGACTTGGATATCACATCTCATGCTATAGATAGGCTCTTAGGTTTGGAAAGGGAAGGAGTTGGATATCACATTTCATGTTAGAGGAAGGATCTCAGGTTTGGTATTAGAAGCATTGAGATATCACATCTCATGCTATAGGAAGGGTCTCAGGATTGGAATGGGAAGCAGTTGGATATCACATCTCATGCTATAGGAAGGGTCTCAGGTTTGGTATAAGCATTGAGATATCACATCTCATGCTATAGGACGGGTCTCAGGATTGGAATGGAAGGAGTTGGATATCACATCTCATGTTATAGGAAGGATCTCAGGTTTGGTATTAGAAGCATTGAGACATCACATCTCATGCTATAGGAAGGGTCTCAGGGTTGGAATGGGAAGGAGTTGGATATCACATCTCATCCAATAGGAAGGGTCTCAGGTTTGGAATGGGAAGGAATTGGATATCACATCTCATGTTATAGGAAGGATCTCAGGTTTGGTATTAGAAGCATTGAGATATCACATCTCATGCTATAGGAAGGGTCTCAGGATTGGAATGTGAAGGATTTGGATATCACATCTCATGCTAAAGGAAGGGTCTCAGGTTTGGTAGAAGCATTGAGATATCACGTCGCTGCTATCGGAAGGGTCTCAGGATTGGATTGGGAAGGAGTTGGATATCCCTTCTCATGCTATAGGAAGGGTCTCAGGATTTGAATGGCAAGGAGTTGGATATCACATCTCATGCCATAGGAAGGGTCTCAGGTTTGGTATAAGCATTGAGATATCACATCTCTGCTATCGGAAGGGTCTCAGGATTGGATTGGGAAGGAGTTGGATATCCCTTCTCATGCTATAGGAAGTGTCTCAGGTTGGAATGGGAAGGAGTTGGATATCCCTTCTCATGCTATAGGAAGTGTCTCAGGTTGGAATGGGAAGGAGTTGGATATTACTTTCTTGCTATAGGAAGGGTCTCATGTTTGGAATGGGAAGGAGTTGGATATCACATATGCTATAGTTAGTGTCTCAGGTTTGGAACGGGAAGGAGTTGGATATCACATCTCATGTTATAGGAAGGGTCTCAGGTTTGGTATAAGCATTGAGATATCACATCTCTGCTATCGGAAGCGGCTCAGGATTGGAATGGGAAGGAGTTGGATATCCCATCTCATGTTATAGGAAGAGTCTCTGGTTTGGTATTAGAATCATTGAGATATCACATCGCATGCTGTAGGAAGGGTCTAAGGATTGGAATGGGATGGACTTGGATATCACATCTCATGTTATAGGTAGGCTCTCAGGTTTGGTATAAGCATTGAGATATCACATCTCATGCTATAGTAAGGGTCTCAGGATTGGAATGGGAAGGAATTGGATATCACATCTCAGGCTATAGGAAGGGTCTCAGGATTGGAATGGGAAGGAGTTGGATATCACATCTCATGCTATAGGAAGGGTCTCAGGTTTGGTATAAGCATTGATATATCACATCTCATGCTATAGGAAGGGTCTCAGGATTGGAATGGAAGGAGTTGGATATCACATCTCATGTTATAGGAAGGATCTCAGGTTTGGTATTAGAAGCATTGAGACATCACATCTCATGCTATAGGAAGGGTCTCAGGATTGGAATGGGAAGGAGTTGGATATCAAATCTCATGCTATAGGAAGGGTCTCAGGATTGGAATGGGAAGGAGTTGAATATGACATCTCATGCCGTAGGAAGGGTCTCAGGTTTGGTATAAACATTGAGATATCACATCTCTGCTATCAAAAGGGTCTCAGGATTGGAATTGGAAGGAGTTGGATATCCCATCTCATGTTATAGGAAGAGTCTCAGGTTTGGAATTAGAAGCATTGAGATATCACATCTCATGCTATAGGAAGTGTCTCAGGATTGGAATGGGAAGGACTTGGATATCACATCTCATGCTATAGGTAGGGTCTCAAGTTTGACATTAGAAGCATTGAGATATCACATCTCATGCTATAGGAAGGGTCTGAGGATTGGAATGGTAAGGAGTTGGATATCACATCTGCTATGGGAAGGGTCTCAGGTTTGGTATAAGCAGTGAGATATCACATCTCATGCTATAGGAAGTGTCTCCGGATTGGAATGGGAAGGAGTTGGATATCACATCTCATGTTATAGGAAGGATCTCAGGTGTGGTATAAGCATTGAGATATCACATCTCTGCTATCGGAAGGGTCTGAAGATTGGAATGGGAAGGAGTTGGATATTCCCATCTCATGTTATAGGAAGGGTCTCAGGTTTGGTATTAGAAGCATTGAGATATCACATCTCATGCTATAGGAAGGGTCTCAGGATTGGAATGGGAAGGACTTGGATATCACATCTCATGCTATAGGGAGGGTCTCAAGTTTGATATTAGAAGCTTTGAGATATCACATCTCATGATATCGGAAGGTCTCAGGATTGGAATGGGAAGGAGTTGGATATCACATCTCATGATAAAGGAAGGGTCTAAGGTTTGGAAGGGGAAGGATTTGGATATCACATCTCATGTTATATTACGGGTCTCAGGATTGGTATTAGAAGCATTGAGATATCAAGTCTCATAGTATAGGAAGGGTCTCAGAATTGGAATGGGAAGGAGTTGGATATCCCATCTCATGTTATAGGAAGAGTCTCTGGTTTGGTATTAGAATCATTGAGATATCACATCGCATGCTGTAGGAAGGGTCTAAGGATTGGAATGGGATGGACTTGGATATCACATCTCATGCTATAGGTAGGCTCTCAGGTTTGGTATAAGCATTGAGATATCACATCTCATGCTATAGGAAGGGTCTCAGAATTGGAATGGGAAGGAGTTGGATATCACATCTCAAGCTATAGGAAGGGTCTCAGTATTGGAATGGGAAGGACTTGGATATCACATCTCATGCTATAGGAAGGCTCTCAGGTTTGGAAGGGGAAAGAGTTGGATATCTCATTTCATGTTAGAGGTAGGATCTCAGGTTTGGTATTAGAGGCATTGAGATATCACATCTCATGCTATCAGAAGGGTCTCAGGAATGGAATGGGAAGGAGTTAGATATCACATCTCATGCTAAAGGGAGGGTCTCAGGTTTGGAAGGGGAAGGATTTGGATATCACATCTCATGTTATAGGAAGGATCTCAGGTTTGGTATTAGAAGCATTGAGATATCACATCTCATGCTATCGGAAGGATCTCAGGTTTGGTATTAGAAGCATTGAGATATCACATCTCATGCTATCAGAAGAGTCTCAGGATTGGAATAGGAAGGAGTTGGATATCACATTTCATGCTAAAGGGAGGGTCTCAGGTTTGGAAGGGGAAGGATTTCGATATCACATCTCATGTTATCGGAAGGATCTCACGTTTGGTATTAGAAGTATTGAGATATCATATCTCATGCTATAGGAAGGGTCTCAGGATTGGAATGGGAAGGAGTTGGATATCACATCTCATGCTATAGGGAGGGTCTCAGGATTGGAATGGGAAGGACTTAGATATCACATATCATGCTATAGGGAGGGTCTCAGTTTTGATATTAGAAGCATTGAGATATCACATCTCATGCTATCGGAAGTGTCTCAGGATTGGAATGGGAAGGAGCTGGATATCACATCTCATGCTAAAGGAAGGGTCTCAGGTTTGGAACGGGAAGGATTTGGATATCACATCTCATGTTATAGGAAGGGTCTCAGGTTTGGTATAAGCATTGAGATATCACATCTCTGCTATCGGAAGTGTCTCAGGATTGGAATGGGAAGGAGTTGGATATCCCATCTCATGTTATAGGACGGGTCTCAGGTTTGTTATTAGAATCATTGAGATATCATATTGCATGCTGTAGGAAGGGTCTAAGGGTTGGAATGTGAAGGACTTGGATATCACATCTCATGCTATAGATAGGCTCTTAGGTTTGGAAAGGGAAGGAGTTGGATATCACATTTCATGTTAGAGGAAGGATCTCAGGTTTGGTATTAGAAGCATTGAGATATCACATCTCATGCTATAGGAAGGGTCTCAGGATTGGAATGGGAAGCAGTTGGATATCACATCTCATGCTATAGGAAGGGTCTCAGGTTTGGTATAAGCATTGAGATATCACATCTCATGCTATAGGACGGGTCTCAGGATTGGAATGGAAGGAGTTGGATATCACATCTCATGTTATAGGAAGGATCTCAGGTTTGGTATTAGAAGCATTGAGACATCACATCTCATGCTATAGGAAGGGTCTCAGGGTTGGAATGGGAAGGAGTTGGATATCACATCTCATCCAATAGGAAGGGTCTCAGGTTTGGAATGGGAAGGAATTGGATATCACATCTCATGTTATAGGAAGGATCTCAGGTTTGGTATTAGAAGCATTGAGATATCACATCTCATGCTATAGGAAGGGTCTCAGGATTGGAATGTGAAGGATTTGGATATCACATCTCATGCTAAAGGAAGGGTCTCAGGTTTGGTAGAAGCATTGAGATATCACGTCGCTGCTATCGGAAGGGTCTCAGGATTGGATTGGGAAGGAGTTGGATATCCCTTCTCATGCTATAGGAAGGGTCTCAGGATTTGAATGGCAAGGAGTTGGATATCACATCTCATGCCATAGGAAGGGTCTCAGGTTTGGTATAAGCATTGAGATATCACATCTCTGCTATCGGAAGGGTCTCAGGATTGGATTGGGAAGGTGTTGGATATCCCTTCTCATGCTATAGGAAGTGTCTCAGGTTGGAATGGGAAGGAGTTGGATATCACATCTCATGTTATAGGAAGGGTCTCAGGATTGGAATGGGAAGGATTTGGATATCACATCTCTTGCTGTAGGAAGGGTCTCAGGATTGGAATGGGTAGGAGTTGGATATTACTTTCTTGCTATAGGAAGGGTCTCATGTTTGGAATGGGAAGGAGTTGGATATCACATATGCTATAGTTAGTGTCTCAGGTTTGGAACGGGAAGGAGTTGGATATCACATCTCATGTTATAGGAAGGGTCTCAGGTTTGGTATAAGCATTGAGATATCACATCTCTGCTATCGGAAGCGGCTCAGGATTGGAATGGGAAGGAGTTGGATATCCCATCTCATGTTATAGGAAGAGTCTCTGGTTTGGTATTAGAATCATTGAGATATCACATAGCATGCTGTAGGAAGGGTCTAAGGATTGGAATGGGATGGACTTGGATATCACATCTCATGTTATAGGTAGGCTCTCAGGTTTGCTATAAGCATTGAGATATCACATCTCATGCTATAGGAAGGGTCACAGGATTGGAATGGGAAGGAATTGGATATCACATCTCATGCTATAGGAAGGGTCTCAGATTTGGTATAAGCATTGAGATATCACATCTCATGCTATAGGAAGGGTCACAGGATTGGAATGGGAAGGAATTGGATATCACATCTCATGCTAAAGGAAGGGTCTCAGGATTGGAATGGGAAGGAGTTGTATATGACATCTCAGGCCATAGGAAGGTTCTCAGGTTTGGTATAAGCATTGAGATATCACATCTCTGCTATCGGAAAGGTCTCAGGATTGGAATGGGAAGGAGTTGGATATCCGATCTCATGTTATAGGAAGGGTCTCAGGTTTGGTATTAGAAGCATAGAGATATCACCTCTCATGCTATAGGAAGGGTCTCAGGATTGGAATGGGAAGGACTTGGATGTCACATCTCATGCTATAGGTAGGGTCTCAAGTTTGATATTAGAAGCATTGAGATAACAAATCTCATGATATCGGAAGGGTCTCAGGATTGGAATGGGAAGGAGTTGGATATCACATCTCATGATAAAGGAAGGGTCTAAGGTTTGGAAGGGGAAGGATTTGGATATCACATCTCATGTTATAGGACGGGTCTCAGGTTTAATATTAGAAGCATTGAGATATCAAGTCTCATGGTATAAGAAGGGTCTCAGAATTGGAATGGGAAGGAGTTGGATATCACACCTCAAGCTATAGGAAGGGTCTCAGGATTGGAATGGGAAGGAGTTTGATATCACATCTCATGCCATAGTATGGGTCTCAGGTTTGGTAGAAGCATTGGGATATCACATCTCATGCTATCGGAAGGGTATCAGTATTGGATTTGGAAGAAGTTGGATATCCCATCTCATGCGATAGGAAGGATCTCAGGTTGGAATGGGAAGGAGTTGGATATCACATTTCGTGTTATAGGAAGGGTCTCGAGATTGGAATGGGAAGGACTTGGATATCATATCTCATGCTATAGGACGGACATCTCGTGTTATAGGAAGGGTCTCAGGATTGGAATGGGAAGGAGTTGTATATGACATCTCATGCCGTAGGAAGGGTCTCAGGTTTGGTATAAGCATTGAGATATCACATCTCTGCTATCGAAAGGGTCTTAGGATTGGAATGGGAAGGAGTTGGATATCCCATCTCATGTTATAGGAAGAGTCTCAGGTTTGGTATTAGAAGCATTGAGATTTCCCATCTCATGATATAGGAAGGGTCTCAGGTTGGAATGGGAAGGAGTTGGATATCACATTTCATGTTATAGGAAGGGTCTCAGGATTGGAATGGGAAGGACTTGGATATCATATCCCATGCTATAGGAAGGCTCTCAGGTTTGGAAGGGGAAGGAGTTGGATATCACATTTCATGTTAGAGGTAGGATCTCAGGTTTGGTATTAGAGGCCTTGAGATATCACATCTCATGCTATAGGAAGGGTCTCAGGATTGGAATGGGAAGGAGTTGGATATCACATCTCAAGCTATAGGAACGGTCTCAGGTTTGGTATACGCATTGTGATATCACATCTCATGCTATAGGAAGGGTCTCAGGATTGGAATGGGAAGGAGTTGGATATCACATCTCATGTTATAGGAAAGATCTCAGGTTTGGTATTAGAAGCATTGAGACATCACATCTCATGTTATAGGAAGGGTCTCAGGATTGGAATGGGAAGAAGTTGGATATCACATCTCTTGCTATAGGAAGGGTCTCAGATTTGGTATAAGCATTGAGATATCACATCTCATGCTATAGGAAGGGTCTCAGGATTGGAATGGGAAGGAGTTGTATATGACATCTCATGCCATAGGAAGGGTCTCAGGTTTGGTATAAGCATTGAGATATCACATCACATGCTATAGGAAGGGTCTCAGGATTGGAATGGGAAGGACTTGGATATCACATCTCATGCTATAGGCAGGGTGTCAGGTTTGGAAAGGGAATGAGATGGATATCACATTTCATGTTAGAGGTAGGATCTCAGGTTTGGTATTAGAGGCATTGAGATATCACATCTCATGCTATCAGAAGGGTCTCAGGATTGGAATGGGAAGGAGTTGGATATCACATCTCATGCTAAAGGGAGGGTCTCAGGTTTGGAAGGGGAAGGATTTGGAAATCACATCTCATGTTGTAGGAAGGATCTCAGGTTTGGTATTAGAAGCATTGAGATATCACATCTCATGCTTTCATAAGGGTCTCAGGATTGGAATGGGAAGGAGTTGGATATCACATCTCATGTTATAGGAAGGATCTCAGGTTTGGTATTAGAAGCATTGAGACATCACATCTCATGCTATAGGAAGGGTCTCAGGATTGGAATGGGAAGGAGTTGGATATCACATCTCATGCTATAGGAAGAGTCTCAGATTTGGTATAAGCATTGAGATATCACATCTCATGCTATAGGAAGGGTCTCAGGATTGGAATGGGAAGGAGTTGTATATGACATCTCAGGCCATAGGAGGGGTCTCAGGTTTGGTATAAGCATTGAGATATCACATCTCTGCTAGCGGAAGGGTCTCAGGATTGGAATGGGAAGGAATTGGATATCACATCTCATGTTATAGGAAGGATCTCAGGTTTGGTATTAGAAGCATTGAGATATCCCTTCTCATGCTATAGGAAGGGTCTCAGGATTGGAATGTGAAGGATTTGGATATCACATCTCATGCTAAAGGAAGGGTCTCAGGTTTGGTAGAAGCATTGAGATATCACGTCTCTGCTATCGGAAGGGTCTCAGGATTGGATTGGGAAGGAGTTGGATATCCCTTCTCATGCTATAGGAAGGGTCTCAGGTTTGGTATAAGCATTGAGATATCACATCTCTGCTATCGGAAGGGTCTCAGGATTGGATTGGGAAGGAGTTGGATATCCCTTCTCATGCTATAGGAAGTGTCTCAGGTTGGAATGGGAAGGAGTTGGATATCACATCTCATGTAATAGGAAGGGTCTCAGGATTGGAATGGGAAGGATTTGGATATCACATCTCTTGCTATAGGAAGGGTCTCAGGATTGGAATGGGTAGGAGTTGGATATTACTTTCTTGCTATAGGAAGGGTCTCATGTTTGGAATGGGAAGAAGTTGGATATCACATATGCTATAGTTAGTGTCTCAGGTTTGGAACGGGAAGGAGTTGGATATCACATCTCATGTTATAGGAAGGGTCTCAGGTTTGGTATAAGCATTGAGATATCACATCTCTGCTATCGGAAGTGGCTCATGATTGGAATGGGAAGGAGTTGGATATCCCATCTCATGTTATAGGACGAGTCTCTGGTTTGGTATTAGAATCATTGAGATATCACATCGCATGCTGTAGGAAGGGTCTAAGGATTGGAATGGGATGGACTTGGTTATCACATCTCATGCTATGGGTAGGCTCTCAGGTTTGGTATAAGCATTGAGATATCACATCTCATGCTATAAGAAGGGTCTCAGGATTGGAATGGGAAGGAATTGGATATCACATCTCATGCTATAGGAAGGGTCTCAGATTTGGTATAGGCATTGAGATATCACATCTCATGCTATAGGAAGGGTCTCAGGATTGGAATGGGAAGGAGTTGTATATGACATCCCAGGCCATAGGAAGGGTCTCAGGTTTGGTATAAGCATTGAGATATCACATCTCTGCTATCGGAAGGGTCTCAGGATTGGAATGGGAAGGAGTTGGATATCCCATCTCATGTTATAGGAAGGGTCTCAGGTTTGGTATTAGAAGCATAGAGATATCACATCTCATGCTATAGGAAGGGTCTCAGGATTGGAATGGGAAGGACTTGGATGTCACATCTCATGCTATAGGGAGGGTCTCAAGTTTGATATTAGAAGCATTGAGATAGCAAATCTCATGATATCGGAAGGGTCTCAGGATTGGAATGGGAAGGAGTTGGATATCACATCTCATGATAAAGGAAGGGTCTGAGGTTTGGAAGGGGAAGGATTTGGATATCACATCTCATGTTATAGGACGGGTCTCAGGTTTGGTATTATAAGCATTGAGATATCAAGTCTCATGGTATAAGAAGGGTCTCAGAATTGGAATGGGAAGGAGTTGGATATCACACCTCAAGCTATAGGAAGGGCCTCAGGATTGGAATGGGAAGGAGTTTGATATCACATCTCATGCCATAGTATGGGTCTCAGGTTTGGTAGAAGCATTGGGATATCACATCTCATGCTATCGGAAGGGTATCATTATTGGATTAGGAAGGAGTTGGATATCCCATCTCATGCTATAGGAAGGGTCTCAGGTTGGAATGGGAAGGAGTTGGATATCACATTTCATGTTATAGAAAGTGTCTCAGGATTGGAATGGGAAGGACTTGGATATCATATCTCATGCTATAGGAAGGCTCTCAGGTTTGGAAGGGGAAGGAGTTGGATATCACATTTCACGTTAGAGGAAGGATCTCAGGTTTGGTATTAGAGGCCTTGAGATATCACATCTCATGCTATAGGAAGGGTCTCTGGATTGGAATGGGAAGGAGTTGGATATCACATCTCAAGCTATAGGAAGGGTCTCAGGTTTGGTATAAGCATTGAGATATCACATCTCATGCTATAGGAAGGGTCTCAGGATTGGAATGGGAAGGAGTTGGATATCACATCTCATATTATAGGAAATATCTCAGGTTTGGTATTAGAAGCATTGAGACATCACATCTCATGTTATAGGAAGGGTCTCAGGATTGGAATGGGAAGAAGTTGGATATCACATCTCATGCTATAGGAAGGGTCTCAGGTTTGGTATATGCATTGAGATATCACATCTCATGCTATAGGAAGGGTCTCAGGATTGGAATGGGAAGGAGTTGTATATGACATCTCATGCCATAGGAAGGGTCTCAGGTTTGGTATAAGCATTGAGATATCACATCACATGCTATAGAAAGGGTCTCAGGATTGAAATGGGAAGGACTTGGATATCACATCTCATGCTATAGGCAGGGTCTCAGGTTTGGAAAGGGAAGGAGATGGATATCACATTTCATGTTAGAGATAGGATCTCAGGTTTGGTATTAGAGGCATTGAGATATCACATCTCATGCTATCAGAAGGGTCTCAGGATTGGAATGGGAAGGAGTTGTATATCACATCTCATGCTAAAGGGAGGGTCTCAGGTTTGGAAGGGGAAGGATTTGGAAATCACATCTCATGTTATAGGAAGGGTCTCAGGTTTGGTATTAGAAGCATTGAGATATCACATCTCATGCTATAGGAAGGGTCTCAGGATTGGAATGGGGAGGACTTGGATGTCACATCTCATGCTATAGGGAGGGTCTCAAGTTTGATATTAGAAGCATTGAGATAACAAATCTCATGATATCGGAAGGGTCTCAGGATTGGAATGGGAAGGAGTTGGATATCACATCTCATGATAATGGAAGGGTCTAAGGTTTGGAAGGGGAAAGATTTGGATATCACATCTCATGTTATAGGACGGGTCTCAGGTTTGGTATTAGAAGCATTGAGATATCAAGTCTCATGGCATAGGTAGGGTCTCAGAATTGGAATGGGAAGGAGTTGGATATCACATCTCAAGCTATAGGAAGAGTCTCAGGATTGGAATGGGAATGAGTTTGATATCACATCTCATGCCATAGTATGGGTCTCAGGTTTGGTAGAAGCATTGGGATATCACATCACATGCTATTGGAAGGGTATCAGTATTGGATTTGGAAGAAGTTGAATATCCCATCTCATGCTATAGTATGGGTCTCAGGTTTGGTAGAAGCATTGGGATATCACATCTCATGCTATTGGAAGGGTATCAGTATTGGATTTGGAAGGAGTTGGATCTATCTCATGCTATAGGAAGGGTCTCAGATTTGGTATAAGCATTGAGATATCACATCTCATGCTATAGGAAGGGTCTCAGGATTGGATTGGGAAGGAGTTGTATATGACATCTCAGGCCATAGGAAGGGTCTCAGGATTGGTATAAGCATTGAGATATCACATCTCTGCTATCGGAAGGGTCTCAGGATTGGAATGGGAAGGAGTTGGATATCCCATCTCATGTTATAGGACGGGTCTCAGGTTTGGTATTAGAAGCATTGAGATATCAAGTCTCATGGCATAGGAAGGGTCTCAGAATTGGAATGGGAAGGAGTTGGATATCACATCTCAAGCTATAGGAAGAGTCTCAGGATTGGAATGGGAAGGAGTTTGATATCACATCTCATGCCATAGTATGGGTCTCAGGTTTGGTAGAAGCATTGGGATATCACATCTCATGCTATTGGAAGGGTATCAGTATTGGATTTGGAAGGAGTTGGATATCCCATCTCATGCTATAGGAAGGGTCTCAGGTTGGAATGGGAAGGAGTTGGATATCACATTTCATGTTATAGGAAGGGTCTCAGGATTGGAATGGGAAGGACTTGGATATCATATCTCATGCTATAGGAAGGCTCTCAGGTTTGGAAGGGGAAGGAGTTGGATATCACATTTCATGTTAGAGGAAGGATCTCAGGTTTGGTTTTAGAGGCCTTGAGATATCACATCTCATGCTATTGGAAGGGTCTCAGGATTGGAATGGGAAGGAGTTGGATATCACATCTCAAGCTTTAGGAAGGGTCTCAGGTTTGGTATAAGCATTGAGATAGCACATCTCATGCTATAGGAAGGGTTTCAGGATTGGAATGGGAAGGAGTTGGATATCACATCTCATGTTATAGGAAAGATCTCCGGTTTGGTATTAGAAGCATTGAGACATCACATCTCATGTTATAGGAAGGGTCTCAGGATTGGAATGGGAAGAAGTTGGATATCACATCTCATGCTATAGGAAGGGTCTCAGGTTTGGAAGGGGAAGGAGTTGGATATCCAATCTCATGTTATAGGACTGGTCTCAGGTTTGGTATTAGAAGCATTGAGATATCACATTGCATGCTGTAGGAAGGTTCTCAGGTTTGGTATTAGAAGCATTGAGACATCACATCTCATGCTATAGGAAGGGTCTCAGGATTGGAATGGGAAGGAGTTGGATATCACATCTCATGTTATAGGAAGGATCTCAGGTTTGGTATTAGAAGCATTGAGACATCACATCTCATGCTATAGGAAGGGTCTCAGGATTGGAATGGGAAGGAGTTGGATA
Organism: Ambystoma mexicanum; assembly: GCF_040938575.1. NCBI lineage: Eukaryota > Metazoa > Chordata > Amphibia > Caudata > Ambystomatidae > Ambystoma > Ambystoma mexicanum. The sequence goes on along the minus strand of NW_027182519.1, from coordinate 704,522 downwards.
TCACATCTCATGCTATAGGAAGGGTCTCAGATTTGGTATAAGCATTGAGATATCACATCTCATGCTATAGGAAGGGTCTCAGGATTGGATTGGGAAGGAGTTGTATATGACATCTCAGGCCATAGGAATGGTCTCAGGATTGGTATAAGCATTGAGATATCACATCTCTGCTATCGGAAGGGTCTCAGGATTGGAATGGGAAGGAGTTGGATATCCCATCTCATGTTATAGGAAGGGTCTCAGGTTTGGTATTAGAAGCATTGAGATATCACATCTCATGCTATAGGAAGGGTCTCAGGATTGGAATGGGGAGGACTTGGATGTCACATCTCATGCTATAGGGAGGGTCTCAAGTTTGATATTAGAAGCATTGAGATAACAAATCTCATGATATCGGAAGGGTCTCAGGATTGGAATGGGAAGGAGTTGGATATCACATCTCATGATAAAGGAAGGGTCTAAGGTTTGGAAGGGGAAAGATTTGGATATCACATCTCATGTTATAGGACGGGTCTCAGGTTTGGTATTAGAAGCATTGAGATATCAAGTCTCATGGCATAGGAAGGGTCTCAGAATTGGAATGGGAAGGAGTTGGATATCACATCTCAAGCTATAGGAAGAGTCTCAAGATTGGAATGGGAAGGAGTTTGATATCACATCTCATGCCATAGTATGGGTCTCAGGTTTGGTAGAAGCATTGGGATATCACATCGCATGCTATTGGAAGGGTATCAGTATTGGATTTGGAAGGAGTTGGATATCCCATCTCATGCTATAGGAAGGGTCTCAGGTTGGAATGGGAAGGAGTTGGATATCACATTTCATGTTAGAGGAAGGATCTCAGGTTTGGTATTAGAGGCCTTGAGATATCACATATCATGCTATAGGAAGGGTCTCAGGATTGGAATGGGAAGGAGTTGGATATCACATCTCAAGCTTTAGGAAGGGTCTCAGGTTTGGTATAAGCATTGAGATAGCACATCTCATGCTATAGGAAGGGTCTCAGGATTGGAATGGGAAGGAGTTGGATATTACATCTCATGTTATAGGAAAGATCTCAGGTTTGGTATTAGAAGCATTGAGACATCACATCTCATGTTATAGGAACGGTCTCAGGATTGGAATGGGAAGAAGTTGGATATCACATCTCATGCTATAGGAAGGGTCTCAGGTTTGGAAGGGGAAGGAGTTGGATATCCAATCTCATGTTATAGGACTGGTCTCAGGTTTGGTATTAGAAGCATTGAGATATCACATCGCATGCTGTAGGAAGGTTCTCAGGTTTGGTATTAGAAGCATTGAGACATCACATCTCATGCTATAGGAAGGGTCTCAGGATTGGAATGGGAAGGAGTTGGATATCACATCTCATGTTATAGGAAGGATCTCAGGTTTGGTATTAGAAGCATTGAGACATCACATCTCATGCTATAGGAAGGGTCTCAGGATTGGAATGGGAAGGAGTTGGATATCACATCTCATGCTATAGGAAGGGTCTCAGATTTGGTATAAGCATTGAGATATCACATCTCATGCTATAGGAAGGGTCTCAGGATTGGATTGGGAAGGAGTTGTATATGACATCTCAGGCCATAGGAAGGGTCTCAGGATTGGTATAAGCATTGAGATATCACATCTCTGCTATCGGAAGGGTCTCAGGATTGGAATGGGAAGGAGTTGGATATCCCATCTCATGATAAAGGAAGGGTCTAAGGTTTGGAAGGGGAAAGATTTGGATATCACATCTCATGTTATAGGACGGGTCTCAGGTTTGGTATTAGAAGCATTGAGATATCAAGTCTCATGGTATAGGAAGGGTCTCAGAATTGGAATGGGAAGGATTTCGGATATCACATCTCAAGCTATAGGAAGAGTCTCAGGATTGGAATGGGAAGGAGTTTGATATCACATCTCATGCCATAGTATGGTTCTCAGGTTTGGTAGAAGCATTGGGATATCACATCTCATGCTATTGGAAGGGTATCAGTATTGGATTTGGAAGGAGTTGGATATCCCATCTCATGCTATAGGAAGGGTCTCAGGTTGGAATGGGAAGGAGTTGGATATCACATTTCATGTTATAGGAAGGGTCTCAGGATTGGAATGGGAAGGAGTTGGATATCACATCTCAAGCTTTAGGAAGGGTCTCAGGTTTGGTATAAGCATTGAGATAGCACATCTCATGCTATAGGAAGGGTCTCAGGATTGGAATGGGAAGGAGTTGGATATCACATCTCATGTTATAGGAAAGATCTCAGGTTTGGTATTAGAAGCATTGAGACATCACATCTCATGTTATAGGAAGGGTCTCAGGATTGGAATGAGAAGAAGTTGGATATCACATCTCATGCTATAGGAAGGGTCTCAGGTTTGGAATGGGGAGGAATTGGATATCACATCTCATGTCATAGGAAGGATCTCAGTTTTGGGATTAGAAGCATTGAGATATCATATCTCATGCTATAGGAAGGGTCTCATGTTTGGAATGGGAAGGAGTTGGATATCACATATGCTATAGGAAGGGTCTCAGGTTTGAAACGGGAAGGAGTTGGATATCACATCTCATGTTATAGGAAGGGTCTCAGGTTTGTTATAAGCATTGAGATATCACATCTCTGCTATCGGAAGTGTCTCAGGATTGGAATGGGAAGGTGTTGGATATCCCATCTCATGTTATAGGACGGGTCTCAGGTTTGTTATTAGAATCATTGAGATATCATATTGCATGCTGTAGGAAGGGTCTAAGGATTGGAATGGGAAGGACTTGGATATCACATCTCATGCTATAGGTAGGCTCTCAGGTTTGGAAAGGGAAGGAGTTCGATATCACATTTCATGTTAGAGGAAGGATCTCAGGTTTGGTATTAGAGGCATTGAGATATCACATATCATGCTATAGGAAGGGTCTCAGGATTGGAATGGGAAGGAGTTGGATATCACATCTCAAGCTTTAGGAAGGGTCTCAGGTTTGGTATAAGCATTGCGATAGCACATCTCATGCTATAGGAAGGGACTCAGGATTGGAATGGGAAGGAGTTGGATATTACATCTCATGTTATAGGAAAGATCTCAGGTTTGGTATTAGAAGCATTGAGACATCACATCTCATGTTATAGGAAGGGTCTCAGGATTGGAATGGGAAGAAGTTGGATATCACATCTCATGCTATAGGAAGGGTCTCAGGTTTGGAAGGGGAAGGAGTTGGATATCCAATCTCATGTTATAGGACTGGTCTCAGGTTTGGTATTAGAAGCATTGAGATATCACATCGCATGCTGTAGGAAGGTTCTCAGGTTTGGTATTAGAAGCATTGAGACATCACATCTCATGCTATAGGAAGGGTCTCAGGATTGGAAATGGAAGGAGTTGGATATCACATCTCATGTTATAGGAAGGATCTCAGGTTTGGTATTAGAAGCATTGAGACATCACATCTCATGCTATAGGAAGGGTCTCAGGATTGGAATTTGAAGGAGTTGGATATCACATCTCATGCTATAGGAAGGGTCTCAGATTTGGTATAAGCATTGAGATATTACATCTCATGATATAGGAAGGGTCTCAGGATTGGATTGGGAACAAGTTGTATATGACATCTCAGGCCATAGGAAGGGTCTCAGGATTGGTATAAGCATTGAGATATCACATCTCTGCTATCGGAAGGGTCTCAGGATTGGAATGGGAAGGAGTTGGATATCCCATCTCATGATAAAGGAAGGGTCTAAGGTTTGGAAGGGGAAAGATTTGGATATCACATCTCATGTAATAGGACGGGTCTCAATTTTGATATTAGAAGCATTGAGATAACAAATCTCATGATATCGGAAGGGTCTCAGGATTGGAATGGGAAGGAGTTGGATATCACATCTCATGATAAAGGAAGGGTCTAAGGTTTGGAAGGGGAAAGATTTGGATATCACATCTCATGTTATAGGACGGGTCTCAGGTTTGGTATTAGAAGCATTGAGATATCAAGTCTCATGGTATAGGAAGGGTCTCAGAATTGGAATGGGAAGGATTTGGATATCACATCTCAAGCTATAGGAAGAGTCTCAGGATTGGAATGGGAAGGAGTTTGATATCACATCTCATGCCATAGTATGGTTCTCAGGTTTGGTAGAAGCATTGGGATATCACATCTCATGCTATTGGAAGGGTATCAGTATTGGATTTGGAAGGAGTTGGATATCCCATCTCATGCTAAAGGAAGGGTCTCAGGTTTGGTAGAAGCATTGAGATATCACGTCTCTGCTATCGGAAGGGTCTCAGGATTGGATTGGGAAGGAGTTGGATATCCCTTCTCATGCTATAGGAAGGGTCTCAGGTTTGGTATAAGCATTGAGATATCACATCTCTGCTATCGGAAGGGTCTCAGGATTGGATTGGGAAGGAGTTGGATATCCCTTCTCATGCTATAGGAAGTGTCTCAGGTTGGAATGGGAAGGAGTTGGATATCACATCTCATGTTATAGGAAGGGTCTCAGGATTGGAATGGGAAGGATTTGGATATCACATCTCCTGCTATAGGAAGGGTCTCAGGATTGGAATGGGAAGGAGTTGGATATCCCATCTCATGTTATAGGAAGGGTCTCAGGTTTGGTATTAGAAGCATAGAGATATCACATCTCATGCTATAGGAAGGGTCTCAGGATTGGAATGGGAAGGACTTGGATGTCACATCTCATGCTATAGGGAGGGTCTCAAGTTTGATATTAGAAGCATTGAGATAACAAATCTCATGATATCGGAAGGGTCTCAGGATTGGAATGGGAAGGAGTTGGATATCACATCTCATGATAAAGGAAGGGTCTGAGGTTTGGAAGGGGAAGGATTTGGATATCACATCTCATGTTATAGGACGGGTCTCAGGTTTGGTATTAGAAGCATTGAGATATCAAGTCTCATGGTATAAGAAGGGTCTCAGAATTGGAATGGGAAGGAGTTGGATATCACACCTCAAGCTATAGGAAGGGCCTCAGGATTGGAATGGGAAGGAGTTTGATATCACATCTCATGCCATAGTATGGGTCTCAGGTTTGGTAGAAGCATTGGGATATCACATCTCATGCTATCGGAAGGGTATCAGTATTGGATTTGGAAGGAGTTGGATATCCCATCTCATGCTATAGGAAGGGTCTCAGGTTAGAATGGGAAGGAGTTGGATATCACATTTCATGTTATAGAAAGGGTCTCAGGATTGGAATGGGAAGGACTTGGATATCATATCTCATGCTATAGGAAGGCTCTCAGGTTTGGAAGGGGAAGGAGTTGGATATCACATTTCATGTTAGAGGAAGGATCTCAGGTTTGGTATTAGAGGCCTTGAGATATCACATCTCATGCTATAGGAAGGGTCTCTGGATTGGAATGGGAAGGAGTTGGATATCACATCTCAAGCTATAGGAAGAGTCTCAGGTTTGGTATAAGCATTGAGATATCACATCTCATGCTATAGGAAGGGTCTCAGGATTGGAATGGGAAGGAGTTGGATATCACATCTCATATTATAGGAAATATCTCAGGTTTGGTATTAGAAGCATTGAGACATCACATCTCATGTTATAGGAAGGGTCTCAGGATTGGAATGGGAAGAAGTTGGATATCACATCTCATGCTATAGGAAGGGTCTCAGGTTTGGTATATGCATTGAGATATCACATCTCATGCTATAGGAAGGGTCTCAGGATTGGAATGGGAAGGAGTTGTATATGACATCTCATGCCATAGGAAGGGTCTCAGGTTTGGTATAAGCATTGAGATATCACATCACATGCTATAGAAAGGGTCTCAGGATTGGAATGGGAAGGACTTGGATATCACATCTCATGCTATAGGCAGGGTCTCAGGTTTGGAAAGGGAAGGAGATGGATATCACATTTCATGTTAGAGATAGGATCTCAGGTTTGGTATTAGAGGCATTGAGATATCACATCTCATGCTATCAGAAGGGTCTCAGGATTGGAATGGGAAGGAGTTGTATATCACATCTCATGCTAAAGGGAGGGTCTCAGGTTTGGAAGGGGAAGGATTTGGAAATCACATCTCATGTTATAGGAAGGGTCTCAGGTTTGGTATTAGAAGCATTGAGATAGCACATCTCATGCTATAGGAAGGGTCTCAGGATTGGAATGGGGAGGACTTGGATGTCACATCTCATGCTATAGGGAGGGTCTCAAGTTTGATATTAGAAGCATTGAGATAACAAATCTCATGATATTGGAAGGGTCTCAGGATTGGAATGGGAAGGAGTTGGATATCACATCTCATGATAATGGAAGGGTCTAAGGTTTGGAAGGGGAAAGATTTGGATATCACATCTCATGTTATAGGACGGGTCTCAGGTTTGGTATTAGAAGCATTGAGATATCAAGTCTCATGGCATAGTGTCATGTCACGCGGGAGACTGGGGTCTGCCGCTCCCATTTCCTCCTGGCGAGTCTACCCGCGCGTTCGCGTCTGGGGACTCGCCGGGAGGGGAGCAACGGATTACAGGGCCGGCGGCCTTCGGCGCATGCGCGGAGGTCCTCTCTCTCGGTTCCGCGCATGCGCCGTGGGGGCTTGCCTTCCAAGCCTCGTTCTGGGTTCGCCGGCGCCCGGAAACGGAACGGTTTGCGTTCCAGGCCTCTCGGGCGCCGGCGGCCCATAAAAGAGGCCGCTAGTCAAAGCTGCCCGCGTCTCAACGCGGTTTGCTTCGCTTTCCTCGTTGTTCCTGCCCAGCCTTACCTGTGGCCTGTCCTGGGCCTACCTGCCTCCAGCCTTACCTGTGGCCTGTCCTGGGCCTACCTGCCTCCAGCCTTACCTGTGGCCTGTCCTGGGCCTACCTGCCTCCAGCCTTACCTGTGGCCTGTCCTGGGCCTACCTGCCTCCAGCCTTACCTGTGGCCTGTCCTGGGCCTACCTGCCTCCAGCCTTACCTGTGGCCTGTCCTGGGCCTACCTGCTTGCCTCCAGCCTTACCTGTGGCCTGTCCTGGGCCTGCCTGCCTCCAGCCTTACCTGTGGCCTGTCCTGGGCCTGCCTGCCTCCGGCCTTACCTGTGGCCTGTCCTGGGCCTGCCTGCCTCCAGTCCTTACCTGTGGCCTGCCCTGGGCCAGCCTGACTCCAGTTCTTATCCGGGTCCTGTCCTGGGCCTGCCTGCCTTCAATCCTCACCCGGGTTCGGCCCTGGGCCAGCCAGCCTCCAGCTACTACCTAGGTTTTGCCCTGGGTCAGTCTTCCCTCAGCCCATTCCGGAGTTCTGTCCTGAGTCATCATTGTGTAGAGGGGACTTATCCCACACTAGCCTGCATTCCCCCTGTTCCATCTTGGGCACGTTCCTACAGTTCTCTAATTGGCCAGACAACTAGTTCCAACTGTCCTCACTCTTTCCTGTCTTGCCTGACTCCGAATCTCATCCTGTGTACCATTGGAACTATCTGCACCAGCCAAGCTCCTTTGCCTACTACGAATACCTTTCTGCTACACTGGTCTATCTATCAACTGTCGCTGCACTGAGGTTCTTGGAAGATTCATGGTCTGGACAACAAGCTCTACCTGGACTATGGTTCCCTCCATCTGAGCCTACATCCTCTTGTCACGCTTACCTGGGAGAGTGCCTTTGTGACATTGGGGGTTGGTCCATCCTTCACCCAGTTCCTCATTTGGGTGGTGGAGAGGCTGATTCCTCGTGCCGCTATCTCATCAGTTCCTGGACTCCAGACTGGCGACCTCTGCGAGACCAACCACCAAGACTACAGGTACGCGGTCCTCTCGGGCCAATCAGCTTGACAGATTGAGACGCCTTCCTCCTGATTCAGAGATGGATGAATCGTAGGAGCCATGAGGGGACCTTTGACGGAAGAAGAGAAGAAACGAAGGAGGTCTTTGCGTTTGTGTCTTTACTGTGGAGCAGCTGGACATTATTTGGGTACGTGTCCTTTGCGTCCGCAGAAGAAGAAGTCGGGAAACTAGGAGACCTGTCGTATACAGGAAGGGCAACGACAGGTCCCATTCCTTCCTCAGACCCTTCTGTTATTTGTTCTATACGTCTGCCCATGCAACCAGCGGTACTACAGACCCTGAAGGTCCGAATTAAACTACCAGACAAGAACCTGGAAGTATCCGGTCTACTGGACTGTGGGGCTTCCGGCAATTACATCGACGAAACGTTCGTCACCAGACATAAGATACCACTCGTTTCCAGACACACGCCTCTGTCGGTGGAGCTTATTGATGGTACTCCCTTGTCTTCTGGACCCGTTAGTCAGTTCACAGTTGGACTGGCCCTTCTGATTGCTGATCATTACGAGGAACTAGCCTTTGATGTTATCAAGTCACCGAACTACAAGATGGTTTTGGGATTACCTTGGTTGCAACACCACAATCCTTTGATAGACTGGAGAACCCAGACCTTGACCTTTTCATCCGAACGGTGTGCTCAAGAATGCAAGCTACCCGTTCCCACCAGGACCGTCTCGACTTCTCTAATAACGGACAGCAATGGGGTTCATCTATGTTCCACGTCTCTGGTCCCACAGGAATATTCCGAATTCAAACATGTGTTTTCTGAACCTGGCAACATACCCCTTCCTCCACACCGTTCTTTTGATTGCTCCATTGACCTGCTACCGGACCACGTTATTCCCCATGGGAAACTATATGCTTTGACACGTGACGAGAAGCTAGTTCTTCAGGAGTATTTGTCGGAGAGTCTAGAAAAGGGGTACATTGTGCCATCGAAATCGCCTGCAGGATTCCCCCTGTTTTTTGTAAAGAAAAAAGAAGGTACATTGAGACCCTGTGTCGACTACCGGCAGTTGAATGACATAACAGCCAAGGACCGGTATCCTTTACCCTTAATCCGCAGCATCCTTGAAACCCTGCATACTGCGCGAATCTTCTCCAAATTGGACCTCCGCGGAGCTTATCATTTGGTGCGCATCAGGAGTGGGGACGAGTGGAAGACAGCTTTCAAGACATCTTTTGGGCATTTTGAATACAGGGTTATGCCTTTCGGCCTATGTAATGCTCCCGCTGTTTTTCAACGATTCATGGACTACATCTTTGGTGACCTGTTAGGGTTATCCGTTTGGGTTTATCTGGACGACATATTGATATTCTCTAAATCCTTAGACGAGCATGTGGAACATGTTCGTGAGGTCCTTCATCGGCTGTCCGTCAATAACCTGTTCGCCAAAGCGGAGAAATGTAGCTTTCACCAACCCAGCATTGAATTCTTGGGATTTGTTATCAATCAAGAAGGCATTGGGATGGATCCCAAGAAGGTGCGAGCCATACAAGAATGGAGACATCCACACGATATCAAGGCTCTCCAACGCTTCCTGGGATTCGCAAACTTTTACAGGCGCTTTATCCCACAGTTCTCACAGATCTCGGCGCCCCTCACCAGGCTAACCAGCAGCAAGATCACGTTCGAATGGGATCTCGTGGCTTCCCGGGCTTTCGACGTATTGAAGTCGGCCTTTATGGCTGCCCCGATCCTGCGCCATCCCCAGGAAGAGTTGCCTTACATAGTGGAGGCCGATGCTTCCAGCTTTGCTGTAGGGGCAGTCCTTCTTCAGAAAGATCCTATCACGTTGGTAGAACATCCAGTAGCCTATTATTCTCGCAAGTTGAGTCCCAGCGAACGAAACTACGCAGTGATTGAAAGGGAACTGTTAGCCATCAAGACCGCATTCGAGGAATGGAGACATTTTCTCCTCGGAGCACGCTTTTCTGTGGAGGTGCGGACAGACCATCGCAATCTGCAATATCTTCGCTCTCTGCAATGTCGGACTCCTCGTCAAGCCCGGTGGGCCTTCTTCTTCTCTCCGTTTGAGTTCCATGTTACTTATATCCCGGGAACCTCCAATACGAAAGCGGATGCGCTTTCCAGGTCCCTGGAAAACGTAGATGGGACGCCCTGTCCAGAACAGCCACTGATTTCTCCTCGCCATTTTCTGCTGGCCTTGTCCTCTCACCTTAAGTCCATCGCGGAAGCCACTCGGTCGGATCCAGAAAGAACGTCCCTTCTTAGTCGGCAACTAGTATCAGAACGAGACGGACTGTTGTTTTTTCGAAGAAGACTCTACATACCCAGAGGAGCCATTAGAAGGGGCATTCTACACGGATTCCATGATTCACCCATAGGAGGACATCGCGGGGTCAGAGCCACTCGAGAGTTGATATCCCGACAGTTCTGGTGGCCTGGTTGGGCGACCGAGGTCCAGAAGTACATTGACAGCTGTCCAATATGTGCCCAGTGCAAGGTTCCCAGAAGACGACCATTGGGTTTGTTAATGCCCACCGAAGTGGCTCCCTATCCATGGCATACCATCGCCACCGATTTCATTGTGGATTTGCCTCCATCTGAAGGGTACACCTGTATAATGGTGGTTGTGGACAGCTTCACCAAACTGGCCCATTTCATCCCATTCCGGAAAATCCCTACAGCTACTCAAATGGCTTCAGCGTTTCTGCACGACATCTACCGGTTGCACGGCCTACCGGAGAAAATCATATCGGATAGAGGTACCCAGTTTCTTTCATCATTTTGGAGACAGGTGTGTGGTCATCTGGGAATACATAGAGCTCTAAGCTCAGGCTATCACCCACAGACAAATGGGCTAACCGAAAGGACCAATCAGACTTTGGAGGGGTACCTCCGCTGTTTTGCCAATGCCACACAGTCTAATTGGAAAGGTGGGCTAGATCTGGCCGAAGTATCCTACAACAACACTGTTCATGCCTCCATTGGAGTCAGCCCATTCTTCTGTTCCACTGGTCTACATCCTCGGTTAATGCCTTTTCAACCAGTTCCGTCTAGTACTGTTCCCTCTGCTGATGGTCTGGTCTTACACATCCGGGAACAGCAAGAACTTGCACACAAGATCTTAAGTGAAGCCAAGGATCGGATGAAGAGACAGGCAGACAGGAAGAGGAGTGCAGAACCTAATTTCCAGGAGGGCGACAAGGTGTGGTTGTCCTCAAAGAACCTGCCTCTCCGCAATCTGCCCGTCAAACTGGCCCCTCGATATTTGGGACCCTTTGTTATCACCAAACGGTTGTCCTCTGTAGCCTTCCGTCTTCACCTACCCTCTTCCTGGCGTGTACATCCCGTTTTTCACGTGTCCCTGTTAAAACCCTATGTGGTCGATGATTATGGCCGCACCTCTCCTCGTCCGGCCTCTGTTTTGGTGCAGGGGGGCCCTGAGTTTGAGGTACACGAGATCTGTGATGCCCGGTACCGTAGAGGGGTGCTCCACTATTTGGTTGACTGGAAGGGGTACCCGGCCTGTGATCGTACCTGGGAACCGCGCCAGCACGTGCATGCTCCCCGGCTGATACGTGAGTTCTACGTACGGTTTCCCTGGAAACCTGGGGCCCCGGGTCTTCCTGGGAGGGGGCATAGTGTCATGTCACGCGGGAGACTGGGGTCTGCCGCTCCCATTTCCTCCTGGCGAGTCTACCCGCGCGTTCGCGTCTGGGGACTCGCCGGGAGGGGAGCAACGGATTACAGGGCCGGCGGCCTTCGGCGCATGCGCGGAGGTCCTCTCTCTCGGTTCCGCGCATGCGCCGTGGGGGCTTGCCTTCCAAGCCTCGTTCTGGGTTCGCCGGCGCCCGGAAACGGAACGGTTTGCGTTCCAGGCCTCTCGGGCGCCGGCGGCCCATAAAAGAGGCCGCTAGTCAAAGCTGCCCGCGTCTCAACGCGGTTTGCTTCGCTTTCCTCGTTGTTCCTGCCCAGCCTTACCTGTGGCCTGTCCTGGGCCTACCTGCCTCCAGCCTTACCTGTGGCCTGTCCTGGGCCTACCTGCCTCCAGCCTTACCTGTGGCCTGTCCTGGGCCTACCTGCCTCCAGCCTTACCTGTGGCCTGTCCTGGGCCTACCTGCCTCCAGCCTTACCTGTGGCCTGTCCTGGGCCTACCTGCCTCCAGCCTTACCTGTGGCCTGTCCTGGGCCTACCTGCTTGCCTCCAGCCTTACCTGTGGCCTGTCCTGGGCCTGCCTGCCTCCAGCCTTACCTGTGGCCTGTCCTGGGCCTGCCTGCCTCCGGCCTTACCTGTGGCCTGTCCTGGGCCTGCCTGCCTCCAGTCCTTACCTGTGGCCTGCCCTGGGCCAGCCTGACTCCAGTTCTTATCCGGGTCCTGTCCTGGGCCTGCCTGCCTTCAATCCTCACCCGGGTTCGGCCCTGGGCCAGCCAGCCTCCAGCTACTACCTAGGTTTTGCCCTGGGTCAGTCTTCCCTCAGCCCATTCCGGAGTTCTGTCCTGAGTCATCATTGTGTAGAGGGGACTTATCCCACACTAGCCTGCATTCCCCCTGTTCCATCTTGGGCACGTTCCTACAGTTCTCTAATTGGCCAGACAACTAGTTCCAACTGTCCTCACTCTTTCCTGTCTTGCCTGACTCCGAATCTCATCCTGTGTACCATTGGAACTATCTGCACCAGCCAAGCTCCTTTGCCTACTACGAATACCTTTCTGCTACACTGGTCTATCTATCAACTGTCGCTGCACTGAGGTTCTTGGAAGATTCATGGTCTGGACAACAAGCTCTACCTGGACTATGGTTCCCTCCATCTGAGCCTACATCCTCTTGTCACGCTTACCTGGGAGAGTGCCTTTGTGACATTGGGGGTTGGTCCATCCTTCACCCAGTTCCTCATTTGGGTGGTGGAGAGGCTGATTCCTCGTGCCGCTATCTCATCAGTTCCTGGACTCCAGACTGGCGACCTCTGCGAGACCAACCACCAAGACTACAGGTACGCGGTCCTCTCGGGCCAATCAGCTTGACACATAGGTAGGGTCTCAGAATTGGAATGGGAAGGAGTTGGATATCACATCTCAAGCTATAGGAAGAATCTCAGGATTGGAATGGGAATGAGTTTGATATCACATCTCATGCCATAGTATGGGTCTCAGGTTTGGTAGAAGCATTGGGATATCACATCACATGCTATTGGAAGGGTATCAGTATTGGATTTGGAAGGAGTTGAATATCCCATCTCATGCTATAGTATGGGTCTCAGGTTTGGTAGAAGCATTGGGATATCACATCTCATGCTATTGGAAGGGTATCAGTATTGGATTTGGAAGGAGTTGGATATCCCATCTCATGCTATAGGAAGGGTCTCAGATTTGGTATAAGCATTGAGATATCACATCTCATGCTATAGGAAGGGTCTCAGGATTGGATTGGGAAGGAGTTGTATATGACATCTCAGGCCATAGGAAGGGTCTCAGGATTGGTATAAGCATTGAGATATCACATCTCTGCTATCGGAAGGGTCTCAGGATTGGAATGGGAAGGAGTTGGATATCCCATCTCATGTTATAGGAAGAGTCTCAGGTTTGGTATTAGAAGCATTGAGATATCACATCTCATGCTATAGGAAGGGTCTCAGGATTGGAATGGGGAGGACTTGGATGTCACATCTCATGCTATAGGGAGGGTCTCAAGTTTGATATTAGAAGCATTGAGATAACAAATCTCATGATATCGGAAGGGTCTCAGGATTGGAATGGGAAGGAGTTGGATATCACATCTCATGATAAAGGAAGGGTCTAAGGTTTGGAAGGGGAAAGATTTGGATATCACATCTCATGTTATAGGACGGGTCTCAGGTTTGGTATTAGAAGCATTGAGATATCAAGTCTCATGGCATAGGAAGGGTCTCAGAATTGGAATGGGAAGGAGTTGGATATCACATCTCAAGCTATAGGAAGAGTCTCAGGATTGGAATGGGGAGGACTTGGATGTCACATCTCATGCTATAGGGAGGGTCTCAAGTTTGATATTAGAAGCATTGAGATAACAAATCTCATGATATCGGAAGGGTCTCAGGATTGGAATGGGAAGGAGTTTGATATCACATCTCATGATAAAGGAAGGGTCTAAGGTTTGGAAGGGGAAAGATTTGGATATCACATCTCATGTTATAGGACGGGTCTCAGGTTTGGTATTAGAAGCATTGAGATATCAAGTCTCATGGCATAGGAAGGGTCTCAGAATTGGAATGGGAAGGAGTTGGATATCACATCTCAAGCTATAGGAAGAGTCTCAGAATTGGAATGGGAAGGAGTTTGATATCACATCTCATGCCATAGTATGGGTCTCAGGTTTGGTAGAAGCATTGGGATATCACATCTCATGCTATTGGAAGGGTATCAGTATTGGATTTGGAAGGAGTTGGATATCCCATCTCATGCTATAGGAAGGGTCTCAGGTTAGAATGGGAAGGAGTTGGATATCACATTTCATGTTATAGGAAGGGTCTCAGGATTGGAATGGGAAGGACTTGGATATCATATCTCATGCTATAGGAAGGCTCTCAGGTTTGGAAGGGGAAGGAGTTGGATATCACATTTCATGTTAGAGGAAGGATCTCAGGTTTGGTATTAGAGGCCTTGAGATATCACATCTCATGCTATAGGAAGGGTCTCAGGATTGGAATGGGAAGGAGTTGGATATCACATCTCAAGCTTTAGGAAGGGTCTCATGTTTGGTATAAGCATTGAGATAGCACATCTCATGCTATAGGAAGGGTTTCAGTATTGGAATGGGAAGGAGTTGGATATCACATCTCATGTTATAGGAAAGATCTCCGGTTTGGTATTAGAAGCATTGAGACATCACATCTCATGTTATAGGAAGGGTCTCAGGATTGGAATGGGAAGAAGTTGGATATCACATCTCATGCTATAGGAAGGGTCTCAGGTTTGGAAGGGGAAGGAGTTGGATATCCAATCTCATGTTATAGGACTGGTCTCAGGTTTGGTATTAGAAGCATTGAGACATCACATCTCATGCTATAGGAAGGGTCTCAGGATTGGAATGGGAAGGAGTTGGATATCACATCTCATGTTATAGGAAGGATCTCAGGTTTGGTATTAGAAGCATTGAGACATCACATCTCATGCTATAGGAAGGGTCTCAGGATTGGAATGGGAAGGAGTTGGATATCACATCTCATGCTATAGGAAGGGTCTCAGATTTGGAATACCAAACTATAGCATGAGATATGATATCCAAGTCCTTCCCATTCCAATCCTGAGACCCTTCCTATAACATGAAATGTGATATCCAACTCCTTCCCATTCCAACCTGAGACCCTTCCTATAGCATGAGATGGGATATCCAACTTCTTCCAAATCCAATACTGATACCCTTCCGATAGCATGAGATGTGATATCCCAATGCTTCTACCAAACCTGAGACCCATACTATGGCATGAGATGTGATATCAAACTCCTTCCCATTCCAATCCTGAGACCCTTCCCATAGCTTGAGGTGTGATATCCAACTCCTTCCCATTCCAATTCTGAGACCCTTCTTATACCATGAGACTTGATATCTCAATGCTTCTAATATCAAACCTGAGACCCGTCCTATAACATGAGATGTGATATCCAAATCCTTCCCCTTCCAAACCTTAGACCCTTCCTTTATCATGAGATGTGATATCCAACTCCTTCCCATTCCAATCCTGAGACCCTTCCGATATCATGAGATTTGTTATCTCAACGCTTCTAATATCAAACTTGAGACCCTCCCTATAGCATGAGATGTGACATCCAAGTCCTTCCCATTCCAATCCTGAGACCCTTCCTATAGCATGAGATGTGATATCTCTATGCTTCTAATACCAAACCTGAGACCATTCCTATAACATGAGATGGGATATCCAACTCCTTCCCATTCCAATCCTGAGACCCTTCCGATAGCAGAGATGTGATATCTCAATGCTTATACCAAACCTGAGACCCTTCCTATGGCCTGAGATGTCATATACAACTCCTTCCCATTCCAATCCTGAGACCCTTCCTTTAGCATGAGATGTGATATCTCAATGCTTATACCAAATCTGAGACCCTTCCTATAGCATGAGATGTGATATCCAATTCCTTCCCATTCCAATCCTGAGACCCTTCCTATAGCATGAGATGTGATATCTCAATGCTTATACCAAACCTGAGAGCCTACCTATAGCATGAGATGTGATATCCAAGTCCATCCCATTCCAATCCTTAGACCCTTCCTACAGCATGCGATGTGATATTTCAATGATTCTAATACCAAACCAGAGACTCCTCCTATAACAGGAGATGGGATATCCAACTCCTTCCCATTCCAATCCTGAGCCGCTTCCGATAGCAGAGATGTGATATCTCAATGCTTATACCAAACCTGAGACCCTTCCTATAACATGAGATGTGATATCCAACTCCTTCCCGTTCCAAACCTGAGACACTAACTATAGCATATGTGATATCCAACTGCTTCCCATTCCAAACATGAGACCCTTCCTATAGCAAGAAAGTAATATCCAACTCCTACCCATTCCAATCCTGAGACCCTTCCTATAGCAAGAGATGTGATATCCAAATCCTTCCCATTCCAATCCTGAGACCCTTCCTATAACATGAGATGTGATATCCAACTCCTTCCCATTCAAATCCTGAGACCCTTCCTATAGCATGAGAAGGGATATCCAACTCCTTCCCAATCCAATCCTGAGACCCTTCCGATAGCAGAGACCTGATATCTCAATGCTTCTACCAAACCTGAGACCCTTCCTTTAGCATGAGATGTGATATCCAAATCCTTCACATTCCAATCCTGAGACCCTTCCTATTGGATGAGATGTGATATCCAACTCCTTCCCATTCCAACCCTGAGACCCTTCCTATAGCATGAGATGTGATGTCTCAATGCTTCTAATACCAAACCTGAGATCCTTCCTATAACATGAGATGTGATATCCAACTCCTTCCATTCCAATCCTGAGACCCGTCCTATAGCATGAGATGTGATATCTCAATGCTTATACCAAACCTGAGACCCTTCCTATAGCATGAGATGTGATATCCAACTACTTCCCATTCCAATCCTGAGACCCTTCCTATAGCATGAGATGTGATATCTCAATGCTTCTAATACCAAACCTGAGATCCTTCCTCTAACATGAAATGTGATATCCAACTCCTTCCCTTTCCAAACCTAAGAGCCTATCTATAGCATGAGATGTGATATCCAAGTCCTTCCCATTCCAATCCTTAGACCCTTCCTACAGCATGCAATATGATATCTCAATGATTCTAATAACAAACCTGAGACCCGTCCTATAGCATGAGATATGATATCCAAGTCCTTCCCATTCCAATCCTGAGACCCTTCCTATAACATGAAATGTGATATCCAACTCCTTCCCATTCCAAACCTAAGAGCCTATCTATAGCATGAGATGTGATATCCAAGTCCTTCCCATTCCAATCCTTAGACCCTTCCTACAGCATGCAATATGATATCTCAATGATTCTAATAACAAACCTGAGACCCGTCCTATAGCATGAGATATGATATCCAAGTCCTTCCCATTCCAATCCTGAGACCCTTCCTATAACATGAAATGTGATATCCAACTCCTTCCCATTCCAACCTGAGACCCTTCCTATAGCATGAGATGGGATATCCAACTTCTTCCAAATCCAATACTGATACCCTTCCGATAGCATGAGATGTGATATCCCAATGCTTCTACCAAACCTGAGACCCATACTATGGCATGAGATGTGATATCAAACTCCTTCCCATTCCAATCCTGAGACCCTTCCTATAACTTGAGGTGTGATATCCAACTCCTTCCCATTCCAATTCTGAGACCCTTCTTATACCATGAGACTTGATATCTCAATGCTTCTAATACCAAACCTGAGACCCGTCCTATAACATGAGATGTGATATCCAAATCCTTCCCCTTCCAAACCTTAGACCCTTCCTTTATCATGAGATGTGGTATCCAACTCCTTCCCATTCCAATCCTGAGACCCTTCCGATATCATGAGATTTGTTATCTCAATGCTTCTAATATCAAACTTGAGACCCTCCCTATAGCATGAGATGTGACATCCAAGTCCTTCCCATTCCAATCCTGAGACCCTTCCTATAGCATGAGATGTGATATCTCTATGCTTCTAATACCAAACCTGAGACCCTTCCTATAACATGAGATGGGATATCCAACTCCTTCCCATTCCAATCCTGAGACCCTTCCGATAGCAGAGATGTGATATCTCAATGCTTATACCAAACCTGAGACCCTTCCTATGGCCTGAGATGTCATATACAACTCCTTCCCATTCCAATCCTGAGACCCTTCCTTTAGCATGAGATGTGATATCTCAATGCTTATACCAAATCTGAGACCCTTCCTATAGCATGAGATGTGATATCCAAATCCTTCCCATTCCAATCCTGAGACCCTTCCTATAGCATGAGATGTGATATCTCAATGCTTATACCAAACCTGAGAGCCTACCTATAGCATGAGATGTGATATCCAAGTCCATCCCATTCCAATCCTTAGACCCTTCCTACAGCATGCGATGTGATATCTCAATGATTCCAATACCAAACCAGAGACTCTTACTATAACATGAGATGGGATATCCAACTCCTTCCCATTCCAATCCTGAGCCGCTTCCGATAGCAGAGATGTGATATCTCAATGCTTATACCAAACCTGAGACCCTTCCTATAACATGAGATGTGATATCCAACTCCTTCCCGTTCCAAACCTGAGACACTAACTATAGCATATGTGATATCCAACTCCTTCCCATTCCAAACATGAGACCCTTCCTATAGCAAGAAAGTAATATCCAACTCCTACCCATTCCAATCCTGAGACCCTTCCTATAGCAAGAGATGTGATATCCAAATCCTTCCCATTCCAATCCTGAGACCCTTCCTATAACATGAGATGTGATATCCAACTCCTTCCCATTCCAACCTGAGACACTTCCTATAGCATGAGAAGGGATATCCAACTCCTTCCCAATCCAATCCTGAGACCCTTCCGATAGCAGAGATGTGATATCTCAATGCTTATACCAAACCTGAGACCCTTCCTATGGCATGAGATGTGATATCCAACTCCTTGCCATTCAAATCCTGAGACCCTTCCTATAGCATGAGAAGGGATATCCAACTCCTGCCCAATCCAATCCTGAGACCCTTCCGATAGCAGAGACGTGATATCTCAATGCTTCTACCAAACCTGAGACCCTTCCTTTAGCATGAGATGTGATATCCAAATCCTTCACATTCCAATCCTGAGACCCTTCCTATAGCATGAGATGTGATATCTCAATGCTTCTAATACCAAACCTGAGATCCTTCCTATAACATAAGATGTGATATCCAAATTCCTTCCCATTCCAAACCTGAGACCCTTCCTATTGGATGAGAGGTGATATCCAACTCCTTCCCATTCCAACCCTGAGACCCTTCCTATAGCATGAGATGTGATGTCTCAATGCTTCTAATACCAAACCTGAGATCCTTCCTATAACATGAGATGTGATATCCAACTCCTTCCATTCCAATCCTGAGACCCGTCCTATAGCATTAGATGTTATATCTCAATGCTTCTAATACCAAACCTGAGATCCTTCCTCTAACATGAAATGTGATATCCAACTCCTTCCCTTTCCAAACCTAAGAGCATATCTATAGCATGAGATGTGATATCCAAGTCCTTCCCATTCCAACCCTTAGACCCTTCCTACAGCATGCAATATGATATCTCAATGCTTCTAATACCAAACCTGAGATCCTTCCTATAACATAAGATGTGATATCCAAATTCCTTCCCATTCCAAACCTGAGACCCTTCCTATTGGATGAGAGGTGATATCCAACTCCTTCCCATTCCAACCCTGAGACCCTTCCTATAGCATGAGATGTGATGTCTCAATGCTTCTAATACCAAACCTGAGATCCTTCCTATAACATGAGATGTGATATCCAACTACTTCCCATTCCAATCCTGAGACCCTTCCTATAGCATGAGATGTGATATCTCAATGCTTCTAATACCAAACCTGAGATGCTTCCTCTAACATGAAATGTGATATCCAACTCCTTCCCTTTCCAAACCTAAGAGCCTATCTATAGCATGAGATGTGATATCCAAGTCCTTCCCATTCCAACCCTTAGACCCTTCCTACAGCATGCAATATGATATCTCAATGATTCTAATAACAAACCTGAGACCCGTCCTATAACATGAGATGGGATATCCAACTCCTTCCCATTCCAATCCTGAGACACTTCCGATAGCAGAGATGTGATATCTCAATGCTTATACCAAACCTGAGACCCTTCCTATAACATGAGATGTGATATCCAAATCCTTCCCGTTCCAAACCTGAGACCCTTCCTTTAGCATGAGATGTGATATCCAGCTCCTTCCCATTCCAATCCTGAGACACTTCCGATAGCATGAGATGTGATATCTCAATGCTTCTAATATCAAAACTGAGACCCCCCTATAGCATGATATGTGATATCTAAGTCCTTCCCATTCCAATCCTGAGACACTCCCTATAGCATGAGATGTGATATCCAACTCTTTCCCATTCCAATCCTGAGACCCTTCCTATAGCATGAGATATGATATCTCAATACTTCTAATACCAAACGTGAGATCCTTCCGATAACATGAGATGTGATATCCAAATCCTTCCCCTTCCAAACCTGAGACCCTCCCTTTAGCATGAGATGTGATATCCAACTCCTTCCCATTCCAATCCTGAGACCCTTCTGATAGCATGAGATGTGATATCTCAATGCTTCTAATACCAAACCTGAGATCCTTCCGATAGCATGAGATGTGATATCTCAATGCTTCTAATACCAAACCTGAGATCCTTCCTATAACATGAGATGTGATATCCAAATCCTTCCCCTTCCAAACCTGAGACCCTCCCTTTAGCATGAGATGTGATATCCAACTCCTTCCCATTCCATTCCTGAGACCCTTCTGATAGCATGAGATGTGATATCTCAATGCCTCTAATACCAAACCTGAGATCCTACCTCTAACATGAAATGTGATATCCAACTCTTTCCCCTTCCAAACCTGAGAGCCTTCCTATAGCATGAGATGTGATATCCAAGTCCTTCCCATTCCAATCCTGAGACCCTTCCTATAGCTTGAGATGTGATATCCAACTCCTTCCCATTCCAATTCTGAGACCCTTCCTATACTCTGAGACTTGATATCTCAATGCTTCTAATACCAAACCTGAGACCCGTAATATAACATGAGATGTGATATCCAAATCCTTCCCCTTCCAAACCTTAGACCCTTCCTTTATCATGAGATGTGATATCCAACTCCTTCCCATTCCAATCCTGAGACCCTTCCGATATCATGAGATGTGATATCTCAAAGCTTCTAATATCAAACTTGAGACCCTCCCTATAGCATGAGATGTGATATCCAAGTCCTTCCCATTCCAATCCTGAGACCCTTCCTATAGCATGAGATGTGATATCTCAATGCTTCTAATACCAAACCTGAGACCCTTCCTATAACATGAGATGGGAATATCCAACTCCTTCCCATTCCAATCCTGAGACCCTTCCGATAGCAGAGATGTGATATCTCAATGCTTATACCAAACCAGAGACCCTTCCTATGGCATGAGATGTGATATCCAACTCCTTGCCATTCAAATCCTGAGACCCTTCCTATAGCATGAGAAGGGATATCCAACTCCTTCCCAATCCAATCCTGAGACCCTTCCGATAGCAGAGACGTGATATCTCAATGCTTCTACCAAACCTGAGACCCTTCCTTTAGCATGAGATGTGATATCCAAATCCTTCACATTCCAATCCTGAGACCCTTCCTATAGCATGAGATGTGATATCTCAATGCTTCTAATACCAAACCTGAGATCCTTCCTATAACATGAGATGTGATATCCAATTCCTTCCCATTCCAAACCTGAGACCCTTCCTATTGGATGAGATGTGATATCCAACTCCTTCCCATTCCAACCCTGAGACCCTTCCTATAGCATGAGATGTGATGTCTCAATGCTTCTAATACCAAACCTGAGATCCTTCCTATAACATGAGATGTGATATCCAATTCCTTCCCATTCCAAACCTGAGACCCTTCCTATTGGATGAGATGTGATATCCAACTCCTTCCATTCCAATCCTGAGACCCGTCCTATAGCATGAGATGTGATATCTCAATGCTTATACCAAACCTGAGACCCTTCCTATAGCATGAGAAGGGATATCCAACTCCTTCCCAATCCAATCCTGAGACCCTTCCGATAGCAGAGATGTGATATCTCAATGCTTATACCAAACCTGAGACTCTTCCTATGGCATGAGATGTGATATCCAACTCCTTGCCATTCAAATCCTGAGACCCTTCCTATAGCATGAGAAGGGATATCCAACTCCTGCCCAATCCAATCCTGAGACCCTTCCGATAGCAGAGACGTGATATCTCAATGCTTCTACCAAACCTGAGACCCTTCCTTTAGCATGAGATGTGATATCCAAATCCTTCATATTCCAATCCTGAGACCCTTCCTATAGCATGAGATGTGATATCTCAATGCTTCTAATACCAAACCTGAGATCCTTCCTATAACATAAGATGTGATATCCAAATTCCTTCCCATTCCAAACCTGAGACCCTTCCTATTGGATGAGAGGTGATATCCAACTCCTTCCCATTCCAACCCTGAGACCCTTCCTATAGCATGAGATGTGATGTCTCAATGCTTCTAATACCAAACCTGAGATGCTTCCTATAACATGAGATGTGATATCCAACTCCTTCCATTCCAATCCTGAGACCCGTCCTATAGCATTAGATGTGATATCTCAATGCTTATACCAAACCTGAGACCCTTCCTATAGCATGAGATGTGATATCCAACTACTTCCCATTCCAATCCTGAGACCCTTCCTATAGCATGAGATATGATATCTCAATGCTTCTAATACCAAACCTGAGATCCTTCCTCTAACATGAAATGTGATATCCAACTCCTTCCCTTTCCAAACCTAAGAGCATATCTATAGCATGAGATGTGATATCCAAGTCCTTCCCATTCCAACCCTTAGACCCTTCCTACAGCATGCAATATGATATCTCAATGATTCTAATAACAAACCTGAGACCCGTCCTATAATATGAGATGGGATATCCAACTCCTTCCCATTCCAATCCTGAGACACTTCCGATAGCAGAGATGTGATATCTCAATGCTTATACCAAACCTGAGACCCTTCCTATAACATGTGATGTGATATCCAAATCCTTCCCGTTCCAAACCTGAGACCCTTCCTTTAGCATGAGATGTGATATCCAGCTCCTTCCCATTCCAATCCTGAGACACTTCCGATAGCATGAGATGTGATATCTCAATGCTTCTAATATCAAAACTGAGACCCTCCCTATAGCATGATATGTGATATCTAAGTCCTTCCCATTCCAATCCTGAGACACTCCCTATAGCATGAGATGTGATATCCAACTCTTTCCCATTCCAATCCTGAGACCCTTCCTATAGCATGAGATATGATATCTCAATACTTCTAATACCAAACGTGAGATCCTTCCGATAACATGAGATGTGATATCCAAATCCTTCCCCTTCTGAACCTGAGACCCTCCCTTTAGCATGAGATGTGATATCCAACTTCTTCACATTCCAATCCTGAGACCCTTCTGATAGCATGAGATGTGATATCTCAATGCTTCTAATACCAAACCTGAGATCCTTCCGATAGCATGAGATGTGATATCTCAATGCTTCTAATACCAAACCTGAGATCCTTCCTATAACATGAGATGTGATATCCAAATCCTTCCCCTTCCAAACCTGAGACCCTCCCTTTAGCATGAGATGTGATATCCAACTCCTTCCCATTCCATTCCTGAGACCCTTCTGATAGCATGAGATGTGATATCTCAATGCCTCTAATACCAAACCTGAGATCCTACCTCTAACATGAAATGTGATATCCAACTCTTTCCCCTTCCAAACCTGAGAGCCTTCCTATAGCATGAGATGTGATATCCAAGTCCTTCCCATTCCAATCCTGAGACCCTTCCTATAGCTTGAGATGTGATATCCAACTCCTTCCCATTCCAATTCTGAGACCCTTCCTATACTCTGAGACTTGATATCTCAATGCTTCTAATACCAAACCTGAGACCCGTAATATAACATGAGATGTGATATCCAAATCCTTCCCCTTCCAAACCTTAGACCCTTCCTTTATCATGAGATGATATCCAACTCCTTCCCATTCCAATCCTGAGACCCTTCCGATATCATGAGATGTGATATCTCAAAGCTTCTAATATCAAACTTGAGACCCTCCCTATAGCATGAGATGTGATATCCAAGTCCTTCCCATTCCAATCCTGAGACCCTTCCTATAGCATGAGATGTGATATCTCAATGCTTCTAATACCAAACCTGAGACCCTTCCTATAACATGAGATGGGAATATCCAACACCTTCCCATTCCAATCCTGAGACCCTTCCGATAGCAGAGATGTGATATCTCAATGCTTATACCAAACCTGAGACCCTTCCTATGGCATGAGATGTGATATCCAACTCCTTGCCATTCAAATCCTGAGACCCTTCCTATAGCATGAGAAGGGATATCCAACTCCTTCCCATTCCAATCCTGAGACCCTTCCGATAGCAGAGACGTGATATCTCAATGCTTCTACCAAACCTGAGACCCTTCCTTTAGCATGAGATGTGATATCCAAATCCTTCACATTCCAATCCTGAGACCCTTCCTATAGCATGAGATGTGATATCTCAATGCTTCTAATACCAAACCTGAGATCCTTCCTATAACATGAGATGTGATATCCAATTCCTTCCCATTCCAAACCTGAGACCCTTCCTATTGGATGAGATGTGATATCCAACTCCTTCCCATTCCAACCCTGAGACCCTTCCTATAGCATGAGATGTGATGTCTCAATGCTTCTAATACCAAACCTGAGATCCTTCCTATAACATGAGATGTGATATCCAACTCCTTCCATTCCAATCCTGAGACCCGTCCTATAGCATGAGATGTGATATCTCAATGCTTATACCAAACCTGAGACCCTTCCTATAGCATGAGATGTGATATCCAACTACTTCCCATTCCAATCCTGAGACCCTTCCTATAGCATGAGATGTGATATCCAAGTCCTTCCCATTCCAACCCTGAGACCCTTCCTATAGCATGAGATGTGATGTCTCAATGCTTCTAATACCAAACCTGAGATCCTTCCTATAACATGAGATGTGATATCCAACTCCTTCCATTCCAATCCTGAGACCCGTCCTATAGCATTAGATGTGATATCTCAATGCTTATACCAAACCTGAGACCCTTCCTATAGCATGAGATGTGATATCCAACTACTTCCCATTCCAATCCTGAGACCCTTCCTATAGCATGAGATGTGATATCTCAATGCTTCTAATACCAAACCTGAGATCCTTCCTCTAACATGAAATGTGATATCCAACTCCTTCCCTTTCCAAACCTAAGAGCCTATCTATAGCATGAGATGTGATATCCAAGTCCTTCCCATTCCAACCCTTAGATCCTTCCTACAGCATGCAATATGATATCTCAATGATTCTAATAACAAACCTGAGACCCGTCCTATAACATGAGATGGGATATCCAACTCCTTCCCATTCCAATCCTGAGACACTTCCGATAGCAGAGATGTGATATCTCAATGCTTATACCAAACCTGAGACCCTTCCTATAACATGAGATGTGATATCCAAATCCTTCCCGTTCCAAACCTGAGACCCTTCCTTTAGCATGAGATGTGATATCCAGCTCCTTCCCATTCCAATCCTGAGACACTTCCGATAGCATGAGATGGGATATCTCAATGCTTCTAATATCAAAACTGAGACCCCCCCTATAGCATGATATGTGATATCTAAGTCCTTCCCATTCCAATCCTGAGACACTCCCTATAGCATGAGATGTGATATCCAACTCTTTCCCATTCCAATCCTGAGACCCTTCCTATAGCATGAGATATGATATCTCAATACTTCTAATACCAAACGTGAGATCCTTCCGATAACATGAGATGTGATATCCAAATCCTTCCCCTTCCAAACCTGAGACCCTCCCTTTAGCATGAGATGTGATATCCAACTCCTTCCCATTCCAATCCTGAGACCCTTCTGATAGCATGAGATGTGATATCTCAATGCTTCTAATACCAAACCTGAGATCCTTCCGATAGCATGAGATGTGATATCTCAATGCTTCTAATACCAAACCTGAGATCCTTCCTATAACATGAGATGTGATATCCAAATCCTTCCCCTTCCAAACCTGAGACCCTCCCTTTAGCATGAGATGTGATATCCAACTCCTTCCCATTCCATTCCTGAGACCCTTCTGATAGCATGAGATGTGATATCTCAATGCCTCTAATACCAAACCTGAGATCCTACCTCTAACATGAAATGTGATATCCAACTCTTTCCCCTTCCAAACCTGAGAGCCTTCCTATAGCATGAGATGTGATATCCAAGTCCTTCCCATTCCAATCCTGAGACCCTTCCTATAGCTTGAGATGTGATATCCAACTCCTTCCCATTCCAATTCTGAGACCCTTCCTATACTCTGAGACTTGATATCTCAATGCTTCTAATACCAAACCTGAGACCCGTAATATAACATGAGATGTGATATCCAAATCCTTCCCCTTCCAAACCTTAGACCCTTCCTTTATCATGAGATGTGATATCCAACTCCTTCCCATTCCAATCCTGAGACCCTTCCGATATCATGAGATGTGATATCTCAAAGCTTCTAATATCAAACTTGAGACCCTCCCTATAGCATGAGATGTGATATCCAAGTCCTTCCCATTCCAATCCTGAGACCCTTCCTATAGCATGAGATGTGATATCTCAATGCTTCTAATACCAAACCTGAGACCCT
The DNA here is from genome assembly GCF_040938575.1 of Ambystoma mexicanum. Lineage (NCBI taxonomy): Eukaryota > Metazoa > Chordata > Amphibia > Caudata > Ambystomatidae > Ambystoma > Ambystoma mexicanum. The sequence continues at coordinate 677,723 of NW_027182519.1, read as the reverse complement.
TCCTATAACATGAGATGGGAATATCCAACTCCTTCCCATTCCAATCCTGAGACCCTTCCGATAGCAGAGATGTGATATCTCAATGCTTATACCAAACCTGAGACCCTTCCTATGGCATGAGATGTGATATCCAACTCCTTGCCATTCAAATCCTGAGACCCTTCCTATAGCATGAGAAGGGATATCCAACTCCTTCCCAATCCAATCCTGAGACCCTTCCGATAGCAGAGACGTGATATCTCAATGCTTCTACCAAACCTGAGACCCTTCCTTTAGCATGAGATGTGATATCCAAATCCTTCACATTCCAATCCTGAGACCCTTCCTATAGCATGAGATGTGATATCTCAATGCTTCTAATACCAAACCTGAGATCCTTCCTATAACATGAGATGTGATATCCAATTCCTTCCCATTCCAAACCTGAGACCCTTCCTATTGGATGAGATGTGATATCCAACTCCTTCCCATTCCAACCCTGAGACCCTTCCTATAGCATGAGATGTGATGTCTCAATGCTTCTAATACCAAACCTGAGATCCTTCCTATAATATGAGATGTGATATCCAACTCCTTCCATTCCAATCCTGAGACCCGTCCTATAGCATGAGATGTGATATCTCAATGCTTATACCAAACCTGAGACCCTTCCTATAGCATGAGATGTGATATCCAACTACTTCCCATTCCAATCCTGAGACCCTTCCTATAGCATGAGATGTGATATCTCAATGCTTCTAATACCAAACCTGAGATCCTTCCTCTAACATGAAATGTGATATCCAACTCCTTCCCTTTCCAAACCTAAGAGCCTATCTATACCATGAGATGTGATATCCAAGTCCTTCCCATTCCAATCCTTAGACCCTTCCTACAGCATGCAATATGATATCTCAATGATTCTAATAACAAACCTGAGACCCGTCCTATAGCATGAGATATGATATCCAAGTCCTTCCCATTCCAATCCTGAGACCCTTCCTATAGCTTGAAATGTGATATCCAACTCCTTCCCATTCCAACCTGAGACCCTTCCTATAGCATGAGATGGGATATCCAACTTCTTCCAAATCCAATACTGATACCCTTCCGATAGCATGAGATGTGATATCCCAATGCTTCTACCAAACCTGAGACCCATACTATGGCATGAGATGTGATATCAAACTCCTTCCCATTCCAATCCTGAGACCCTTCCTATAGCTTGAGGTGTGATATCCAACTCCTTCCCATTCCAATTCTGAGACCCTTCTTATACCATGAGACTTGATATCTCAATGCTTCTAATACCAAACCTGAGACCCGTCCTATAACATGAGATGTGATATCCAAATCCTTCCCCTTCCAAACCTTAGACCCTTCCTTTATCATGAGATGTGGTATCCAACTCCTTCCCATTCCAATCCTGAGACCCTTCTGATAGCATGAGATGTGATATCTCAATGCTTCTAATACCAAACCTGAGATCCTTCCGATAGCATGAGATGTGATATCTCAATGCTTCTAATACCAAACCTGAGATCCTTCCTATACCATGAGATGTGATATCCACATCCTTCCCCTTCCAAACCTGAGACCCTCCCTTTAGCATGAGATGTGATATCCAACACCTTCCCATTCCATTCCTGAGACCCTTCTGATAGCATGAGATGTGATATCTCAATGCCTCTAACACCAAACCTGAGATCCTACCTCTAACATGAAATGTGATATCCAACTCTTTCCCCTTCCAAACCTGAGAGCCTTCCTATAGCATGAGATGTGATATCCAGGTCCTTCCCATTCCAATCCTGAGACCCTTCCTATAGCTTGAGATGTGATATCCAACTCCTTCCCATTCCAATTCTGAGACCCTTCCTATACTCTGAGACTTGATATCTCAATGCTTCTAATACCAAACCTGAGACCCGTAATATAACATGAGATGTGATATCCAAATCCTTCCCCTTCCAAACCTTAGACCCTTCCTTTATCATGAGATGTGATATCCAACTCCTTTCCATTCCAATCCTGAGACCCTTCCTATATCATGAGATGTGATATCTCTAAGCTTCTAATATCAAACTTGAGACCCTCCCTATAGCATGAAATGTGATATCCAAGTCCTTCCCATTCCAATCCTGAGACCCTTCCTATAGCATGAGATGTGATATCTCAATGCTTCTAATACCAAACCTGAGACCCTTCCTATAACATGAGATGGGAATATCCAACTCCTTCCCATTCCAATCCTGAGACCCTTCCGATAGCAGAGATGTGATATCTCAATGCTTATACCAAACCTGAGACCCTTCCTATGGCATGAGATGTGATATCCAACTCCTTGCCATTCAAATCCTGAGACCCTTCCTATAGCATGAGAAGGGATATCCAACTCCTTCCCAATCCAATCCTGAGACCCTTCCGATAGCAGAGACGTGATATCTCAATGCTTCTACCAAACCTGAGACCCTTCCTTTAGCATGAGATGTGATATCCAAATCCTTCACATTCCAATCCTGAGACCCTTCCTATAGCATGAGATGTGATATCTCAATGCTTCTAATACCAAACCTGAGATCCTTCCTATAACATGAGATGTGATATCCAATTCCTTCCCATTCCAAACCTGAGACCCTTCCTATTGGATGAGATGTGATATCCAACTCCTTCCCATTCCAACCCTGAGACCCTTCCTATAGCATGAGATGTGATGTCTCAATGCTTCTAATACCAAACCTGAGATCCTTCCTATAACATGAGATGTGATATCCAACTCCTTCCATTCCAATCCTGAGACCCGTCCTATAGCATGAGATGTGATATCCAACTACTTCCCATTCCAATCCTGAGACCCTTCCTATAGCATGAGATGTGATATCTCAATGCTTCTAATACCAAACCTGAGATCCTTCCTCTAACATGAAATGTGATATCCAACTCCTTCCCTTTCCAAACCTAAGAGCCTATCTATAGCATGAGATGTGATATCCAAGTCCTTCCCATTCCAATCCTTAGACCCTTCCTACAGCATGCAATATGATATCTCAATGATTCTAATAACAAACCTGAGACCCGTCCTATAGCATGAGATATGATATCCAAGTCCTTCCCATTCCAATCCTGAGACCCTTCCTATAACATGAAATGTGATATCCAACTCCTTCCCATTCCAACCTGAGACCCTTCCTATAGCATGAGATGGGATATCCAACTTCTTCCAAATCCAATACTGATACCCTTCCGATAGCATGAGATGTGATATCCCAATGCTTCTACCAAACCTGAGACCCATACTATGGCATGAGATGTGATATCAAACTCCTTTCCATTCCAATCCTGAGACCCTTCCTATAGCTTGAGGTGTGATATCCAACTCCTTCCCATTCCAATTCTGAGACCCTTCTTATACCATGAGACTTGATATCTCAATGCTTCTAATACCAAACCTGAGACCCGTCCTATAACATGAGATGTGATATCCAAATCCTTCCCCTTCCAAACCTTAGACCCTTCCTTTATCATGAGATGTGGTATCCAACTCCTTCCCATTCCAATCCTGAGACCCTTCCGATATCATGAGATTTGTTATCTCAATGCTTCTAATATCAAACTTGAGACCCTCCCTATAGCATGAGATGTGACATCCAAGTCCTTCCCATTCCAATCCTGAGACCCTTCCTATAGCATGAGATGTGATATCTCTATGCTTCTAATACCAAACCTGAGACCCTTCCTATAACATGAGATGGGATATCCAACTCCTTCCCATTCCAATCCTGAGACCCTTCCGATAGCAGAGATGTGATATCTCAATGCTTATACCAAACCTGAGACCCTTCCTATGGCCTGAGATGTCATATACAACTCCTTCCCATTCCAATCCTGAGACCCTTCCTTTAGCATGAGATGTGATATCTCAATGCTTATACCAAATCTGAGACCCTTCCTATAGCATGAGATGTGATATCCAAATCCTTCCCATTCCAATCCTGAGACCCTTCCTATAGCATGAGATGTGATATCTCAATGCTTATACCAAACCTGAGAGCCTACCTATAGCATGAGATGTGATATCCAAGTCCATCCCATTCCAATCCTTAGACCCTTCCTACAGCATGCAATGTGATATCTCAATGATTCTAATACCAAACCAGAGACTCTTACTATAACATGAGATGGGATATCCAACTCCTTCCCATTCCAATCCTGAGCCGCTTCCGATAGCAGAGATGTGATATCTCAATGCTTATACCAAACCTGAGACCCTTCCTATAACATGAGATGTGATATCCAACTCCTTCCCGTTCCAAACCTGAGACACTAACTATAGCATATGTGATATCCAACTCCTTCCCATTCCAAACATGAGACCCTTCCTATAGCAAGAAAGTAATATCCAACTCCTACCCATTCCAATCCTGAGACCCTTCCTATAGCAAGAGATGTGATATCCAAATCCTTCCCATTCCAATCCTGAGACCCTTCCTATAACATGAGATGTGATATCCAACTCCTTCCCATTCCAACCTGAGACACTTCCTATAGCATGAGAAGGGATATCCAACTCCTTCCCAATCCAATCCTGAGACCCTTCCGATAGCAGAGATGTGATATCTCAATGCTTATACCAAACCTGAGACCCTTCCTATGGCATGAGATGTGATATCCAACTCCTTGCCATTCAAATCCTGAGACCCTTCCTATAGCATGAGAAGGGATATCCAACTCCTTCCCAATCCAATCCTGAGACCCTTCCGATAGCAGAGACGTGATATCTCAATGCTTCTACCAAACCTGAGACCCTTCCTTTAGCATGAGATGTGATATCCAAATCCTTCACATTCCAATCCTGAGACCCTTCCTATAGCATGAGATGTGATATCTCAATGCTTCTAATACCAAACCTGAGATCCTTCCTATAACATGAGATGTGATATCCAATTCCTTCCCATTCCAAACCTGAGACCCTTCCTATTGGATGAGATGTGATATCCAACTCCTTCCCATTCCAACCCTGAGACCCTTCCTATAGCATGAGATGTGATGTCTCAATGCTTCTAATACCAAACCTGAGATCCTTCCTATAACATGAGATGTGATATCCAACTCCTTCCATTCCAATCCTGAGACCCGTCCTATAGCATGAGATGTGATATCTCAATGCTTATATCAAACCTGAGACCCTTCCTATAGCATGAGATGTGATATCCAACTACTTCCCATTCCAATCCTGAGACCCTTCCTATAGCATGAGATGTGATATCTCAATGCTTCTAATAACAAACCTGAGATCCTTCCTCTAACATGAAATGTGATATCCAACTCCTTCCCTTTCCAAACCTAAGAGCCTATCTATAGCATGAGATGTGATATCCAAGTCCTTCCCATTCCAACCCTTAGACCCTTCCTACAGCATGCAATATGATATCTCAATGCTTCTAATACCAAACCTGAGACCCGTCCTATAACATGAGATGTGATATCCAAATCCTTCCCCTTCCAAACCTTAGACCCTTCCTTTATCATGAGATGTGGTATCCAACTCCTTCCCATTCCAATCCTGAGACCCTTCCGATATCATGAGATTTGTTATCTCAATGCTTCTAATATCAAACTTGAGACCCTCCCTATAGCATGAGATGTGACATCCAAGTCCTTCCCATTCCAATCCTGAGACCCTTCCTATAGCATGAGATGTGATATCTCTATGCTTCTAATACCAAACCTGAGACCCTTCCTATAACATGAGATGGGATATCCAACTCCTTCCCATTCCAATCCTGAGACCCTTCCGATAGCAGAGATGTGATATCTCAATGCTTATACCAAACCTGAGACCCTTCCTATGGCCTGAGATGTCATATACAACTCCTTCCCATTCCAATCCTGAGACCCTTCCTTTAGCATGAGATGTGATATCTCAATGCTTATACCAAACCTGAGACCCTTCCTATAGCATGAGATGTGATATCCAACTACTTCCCATTCCAATCCTGAGACCCTTCCTATAGCATGAGATGTGATATCTCAATGCTTCTAATAACAAACCTGAGATCCTTCCTCTAACATGAAATGTGATATCCAACTCCTTCCCTTTCCAAACCTAAGAGCCTATCTATAGCATGAGATGTGATATCCAAGTCCTTCCCATTCCAACCCTTAGACCCTTCCTACAGCATGCAATATGATATCTCAATGATTCTAATAACAAACCTGAGACCCGTCCTATAACATGAGATGGGATATCCAACTCCTTCCCATTCCAATCCTGAGACACTTCCGATAGCAGAGATGTGATATCTCAATGCTTATACCAAACCTGAGACCCTTCCTATAACATGAGATGTGATATCCAAATCCTTCCCATTCCAAACCTGAGACCCTTCCTTTAGCATGAGATGTGATATCCAAATCCTTCCCGTTCCAAACCTGAGACCCTTCCTTTAGCATGAGATGTGATATCCAGCTCCTTCCCATTCCAATCCTGAGACACTTCCGATAGCATGAGATGTGATATTTCAATGCTTCTAATATCAAAACTGAGACCCTCCCTATAGCATGATATGTGATATCTAAGTCCTTCCCATTCCAATCCTGAGACACTCCCTAAAGCATGAGATGTGATATCCAACTCTTTCCCATTCCAATCCTGAGACCCTTCATATAGCATGAGATATGATATCTCAATACTTCTAATACCAAACGTGAGATCCTTCCGATAACATGAGATGTGATATCCAAATCCTTCCCCTTCCAAACCTGAGACCCTCCCTTTAGCATGAGATGTGATATCCAACTCCTTCCCATTCCAATCCTGAGACCCTTCTGATAGCATGAGATGTGATATCTCAATGCTTCTAATACCAAACCTGAGATCCTTCCGATAGCATGAGATGTGATATCTCAATGCTTCTAATACCAAACCTGAAATCCTTCCTATAACATGAGATGTGATATCCAAATCCTTCCCCTTCCAAACCTGAGACCCTCCCTTTAGCATGAGATGTGATATCCAACTCCTTCCCATTCCATTCCTGAGACCCTTCTGATAGCATGAGATGTGATATCTCAATGCCTCTAATACCAAACCTGAGATCCTACCTCTAACATGAAATGTGATATCCAGCTCTTTCCCCTTCCAAACCTGAGAGCCTTCCTATAGCATGAGATGTGATATCCAAGTCCTTCCCATTCCAATCCTGAGACCCTTCCTATAGCTTGAGATGTGATATCCAACTCCTTCCCATTCCAATTCTGAGACCCTTCCTATACTCTGAGACTTGATATCTCAATGCTTCTAATACCAAACCTGAGACCCGTAATATAACATGAATTGTGATATCCAAATCCTTCCCCTTCCAAACCTTAGACCCTTCCTTTATCATGAGATGTGATATCCAACTCCTTCCCATTCCAATCCTGAGACCCTTCCGATATCATGAGATGTCATATCTCAAAGCTTCTAATATCAAACTTGAGACCCTCCCTATAGCATGAGATGTGATATCCAAGTCCTTCCCATTCCAATCCTGAGACCCTTCCTATAGCATGAGATGTGATATCTCAATGCTTCTAATACCAAACCTGAGACCCTTCCTATAACATGAGATGGGAATATCCAACTCCTTCCCATTCCAATCCTGAGACCCTTCCGATAGCAGAGATGTGATATCTCAATGCTTATACCAAACCTGAGACCCTTCCTATGGCATGAGATGTGATATCCAACTCCTTGCCATTCAAATCCCGAGACCCTTCCTATAGCATGAGAAGGGATATCCAACTCCTTCCCAATCCAATCCTGAGACCCTTCCGATAGCAGAGACGTGATATCTCAATGCTTCTACCAAACCTGAGACCCTTCCTTTAGCATGAGATGTGATATCCAAATCCTTCACATTCCAATCCTGAGACCCTTCCTATAGCATGAGATGTGATATCTCAATGCTTCTAATACCAAACCTGAGATCCTTCCTATAACATGAGATGTGATATCCAATTCCTTCCCATTCCAAAACTGAGACCCTTCCTATTGGATGAGATGTGATATCCAACTCCTTCCCATTCCAACCCTGAGACCCTTCCTATAGCATGATATGTGATGTCTCAATGCTTCTAATACCAAACCTGAGATACTTCCTATAATATGAGATGTGATATCCAACTCCTTCCATTCCAATCCTGAGACCCGTCCTATAGCATGAGATGTGATATCTCAATGCTTATACCAAACCTGAGACCCTTCCTATAGCATGAGATGTGATATCCAACTACTTCCCATTCCAATCCTGAGACCCTTCCTATAGCATGAGATGTGATATCTCAATGCTTCTAATACCAAACCTGAGATCCTTCCTCTAACATGAAATGTGATATCCAACTCCTTCCCTTTCCAAACCTAAGAGCCTATCTATACCATGAGATGTGATATCCAAGTCCTTCCCATTCCAATCCTTAGACCCTTCCTACAGCATGCAATATGATATCTCAATGATTCTAATAACAAACCTGAGACCCGTCCTATAGCATGAGATATGATATCCAAGTCCTTCCCATTCCAATCCTGAGACCCTTCCTATAACATGAAATGTGATATCCAACTCCTTCCCATTCCAACCTGAGACCCTTCCTATAGCATGAGATGGGATATCCAACTTCTTCCAAATCCAATACTGATACCCTTCCGATAGCATGAGATATGATATCCCAATGCTTCTACCAAACCTGAGACCCATACTATGGCATGAGATGTGATATCAAACTCCATTCCAATCCTGAGACCCTTCCTATAGCTTGAGGTGTGATATCCAACTCCTTCCCATTCCAATTCTGAGACCCTTCTTATACCATGAGACTTGATATCTCAATGCTTCTAATACCAAACCTGAGACCCGTCCTATAACATGAGATGTGATATCCAAATCCTTCCCCTTCCAAACCTTAGACCCTTCCTTTATCATGAGATGTGGTATCCAACTCCTTCCCATTCCAATCCTGAGACCCTTCTGATAGCATGAGATGTGATATCTCAATGCTTCTAATACCAAACCTGAGATCCTTCCTGTTAGGAAAGATTTCGTAATTGTAGGGAATTTTCCTTCCATGTGGCAACCCCTAAACTTTTTGCTATTGTTTTTAACCTTGTTGTTGACTTTGCCAGAGAAGTACAGCCTTCTGCCGCACTTCTCTGGGCTTTCGCTCCTTTCTTACGGGGAAACTGACATGCCCTTAAGACAGTCAGTACCGGGGAACGTGGTTTCCCGTAGTTTCTTTTATCGTGTCGCAGCTTTAGTGCAACACGACACAAGAGGGCACTGTAAGCTAAGTTACAGCTCTCTTGGGTCTCTAGCCTTCTACAGGCCCTAGATACTCTTTTAGGATGGTATTTGATCGGTGCAAGTCATTCAGGGACTCGAATGGTGGCAGCGATCGCTTTGTTTATTTTGAGCTCCTTTTGGCGTTCTGAGCACGTTTTTGCCCTGAACCCAAAATGGTGGCCTGGCTCCCAAAATGGCCAGGCCGCGAGGCTCCTTTGTCTTGTCCACTGACCGTCTTGCTCCCTTCACCTTCCCCAGGTCAGACGACCCGGGGCCTTCCTTATTTGGGCATGTACTTTCCCGCGAAACGTGGTTGCTTTCGCGGGCTTCTACATGTCGTTTGTGTGCCTCCAGGGTGTGGGCTGGGATGTCTGGTCCCAATACACATCCTGGGTGCCAGAGAGTCTAGGGTGGTGTGAATGCCTGGGACCACCGTGGTCCGTGATTGGTCCACGTATGGTATGTGTGTTGATGAGCGGATCTCCCATTGGCTCCCCTCCGTTTTGGCGCGAAGGGAACCATGGATAAGAGGGAGCTGGAAACACCACTACCATGTCGATCTCCTGAGTTCTCACGAACGAATGAATACAGGAGCCAAGTATCCTGCAACCCAGAGGCTGGACCGAGGAATCGCTGGTGACCCGCTGAAGGAATCCTCCTTTGCACTGCTGTCGTCCTGTGAAACCCTTTCCTCCTTGGATCGAACCAGAAGGCCTGTACTGGTGCTTCGACCTTTGGAATAGCAGGAACAGCTATTCCCGGCGACTTCATCATCTCCTGCCAAGTAAGCCTTCGGAAGTGTCTCTGGGCCATCCAGTTGACTGACCAGCTTACAAGGGAGTCCTGCTCTGTAACTGCCGCCAGGTTGTGCTGTATTTCAAGTCCTTGTCACTCTCCCACGCTTCGTACGCTTGGCGTCCCCAGGTCTGAAGGGAGGAGTGTACATTTGGCTTGAATACACACAGCCGCTCCGTTGTCCTGCTGCGGCAACAAAACTGTGCTGGTTTCGTCGATTGGGACGTCTTTTTGCTCTACACGACTACGAGGCGTTCCCTGCTCTTCTGAACCTGCCAGCTGCTGAAACTAACGTGGAGAAGCCTGGGTTTGCTTGCTTCGGGGACCGGTGAGTAGTTTAGCTAGGATCTGGTCGCCCTCCTGCAGTATCCCATTGCTTTTCCCTGCTGTGTAAAAACAGCACCCTTTTGCCGTACTCGCGCTCTGCTTCTGCTCGCTGTGGAGGCTGCGCTTGAGTTGCGGAACCTGTTCTCCTTCTGCTGTGCACTAACCCGAACTGCCTGACTTCCTCCGAAGAGCTTCCCCTTTTGCCCGTTGGCACCGGCGTGGCAGGTACTTTGAGCACAAGGCTCCACTCTTTGCAGGGCTCGGACTTCCATCTAGTTAGGTGCCTCTAAAGGCGAACTGAGTCAAAAGCGTTATCGCACTGCCTGTTTTCCTTTCCTTTCAGGTGGACTACATATTTCGTGCTTTAAACGCTTGCGACTGTGTATTTGTATATATATTGTGTTGATTTGGTATGTGTTGGCTTAATACTGTGTTATTGTGATTTTCTCGCTACGGTCGTTGTTTTAAAGGCCTTAAAATAAATGTGTTTATATTTTTGATATAACAACTGTTTGGAGTAGTTTGTAAGCGCTCTTGCTTTGTGTGCTCATTGCGGGCTTTCAGTCACCCTCACCCCTCTTGAGACCTAGTCTTGACCGCCGCGATCGCTACCTTGATTGGTCTGGCTTGTCCAGAGGTTACCCTGTTCCAAGTAATTAGGTTGGCCTTCTGAACTTCTGCGCCACCAGGACAGAGTTCAGAAATCCGTCTTAACAAATTGGTGTACAGCGGTGGGATACGACTGAAGGTATCCAGTGTTGCGCTCGAACTAAGGCATTTCAGGTTATTCCAAACAGTACACGTAGTGAATTGTTGTAATATAACTTTAAAAAGGCCATAGTCCTATCAAACAGTATGGAAACAAATACGTTGTTAACTTTAAATGCTTCCAAATCAGAAACGCTGAAAAAGATGTGTGCGGAGAGAGGTGTTTCCTCTCAAGGCACAAAATTGGAAATGATCCAGAGAATCGTGGCGTGGCAAGAAGCGCAGCTTGACGCTATAACTTCCGAGGACAGTGCAGAAGGTGGTGGGGCTGCTCTCACTGGCAGAACCGACGGTTCTGCCGCTGCACTGATCCATCGCGACCACGAGGACAGGGAGGATGTAATGTCTAATGTTTCCTCTGCCAGTGCTGATGGGGAGGCTATGCTTGAATTCAAGAAGCAAGAGCTGCGGTTTAGGCAGCAGGAGCTTGAATTCAGCATAGCCAAACTAAAAATCGAACAGGCAGAAAAACAGAAAGACAGGGATCACCAGTTGGAACTGGCCAAGCTTCAGGTTGCAAATGGATCCAAGGGTCCTAGACATGGGTCTGGGGCTTCCTCTCATCCACGGTTTCCAAAAGATCTGCTCAGTGTGTATGAAGAAAGGAATGACATTATGGACTGGCTGAATGCGTTTGAGTATGCATGCGAGGTCCAGGAAGTTGACAATGCTGATAAGATTGCGTGGTTGCTCAGTAGACTGCCCCATTCTGGCTGCAGTGCCATTATGGAAATGTCGAAGGCTGAGCGGGCTGATTTCGCAATGTTAAAGCAAACTCTCATTTTAAAGTTTGGGAAGACTCCGGCCCAATATTTAAAGCGTTTTCGAGAGTATAAGAAAAAGGAAGGTGGTACTTGGGTATCTTATGTCGCTGAATCTTTGAAAAACTTAACTGGCTGGGTTGAAGGTTATAAGGTTTCTACCTTCGAAGGCATGATAAATCTTGTCATGCTAGAACATATTTTTGCTTCTTCTTCCCCGGAGCTTAAGCAGCATTTGGCCGATTCGAAGGAGATAGATCCTAAGAAGCTGGCCATTGCAGCAGACTTATGGGTGTCACATCGAGTGTCCCATAAGGACAAAACTCATCCTGGTAAGCAGGAGGAAGGGAAAAAGTCCAAAGATATGGAGGGTGGGGAATCTGCTAAATCTTCTTCCCATAAGGGCCACAAAAAGAAAAACAAGGGTAAGACACAAGAGAACTCACAGGGTAGTGGAGGTCAGCCTCCGAAACAGAACTCTGGTTACAATAAGCCTCCCTACGTAAACAGACCCACTGGGGCTTGTTTTTCTTGTGGAGCAACTGACCATGTGAAGGGGGATCCCCGTTGTAAGGTTAGACCTTTGGGGGTCCACTCCGCTAATCTGGCCTTCTCCTCCTACGAGGAAGAAGAGATTACAGGAGCATCCTTCTCCTCAGACTCATTTCCCAGCGGAATAGAGGCTGAGGTAGTTTTAGTGTCCCTGGGTTCCTGGGAGCCTAAAGTCGCAGAGGCTTATGCTAGGATTCCGGATAATACCAAGCACTACTTTAAAGACAGTGTGCTGATCAATGGAGTGGATACTCCAGCTCTTAGGGATAGTGGGTGCAGTCGAACTGTAGTGGATTCTACCTTGGTAGACTCAGAGGAAGTTGCCAGAGCTACTCTGATGCCCACTAAGTTGGCTGACGGCCCCCTCCGTATGTTTCCCGTGATCCCTGTAAATCTTACTTTAAATGGTACAGCAGTCAGGATTCCAGTGAGCATTCAGAGAAACGTCCCGGGAAAGGTCTTGTTGGGTAATGATCTCAGAGCTTTAGGGCTCGTAGGAGACACTGCCGAAAGACCCTACACACGGTCTCAAGCACGGGCAGCATTGGCCAAGTCCAATACGCCGCCCCAGCCGAAGGGGAAACCCAAGGCGAAAGGAGTCTACAAGTCAAGACGAGGGAAAGAGAATATTCCCCCGAGCTCGCCTACCACTGCGGTGGAGGAAGTTGGTCAATCGCCCGGGCCTGACGAGGAGGTGGCGATGCCTGAAGTATTCGACCCCAACGATCATCCTGAACTAAAAGACTTGTTAGTTGAAGGAGGTCCTGATAGGGACGAATTCAGTAAAGGCCAACGTGAGTGCCCATCTCTGGAAGGCCTAAGGAGACAGGCCTGCTCCCAGCTTGAGGGTGAACCTCCTGGGAAGCATAGGATTTATTGGGAAGGTGGACTCCTGTATAGTGAGCCCACAGAGTCTACAGAAGGAGACCATAGGAGGTTGGTGGTTTCCCTTGCTGTTAGGCCCTTCCTCCTGCAGTTGGCGCATGTCGTTCCCCTTGCTGGTCACCTTGGTATGAGGAGGACCAAGCAAAGGTTATCCATGCACTTCTACTGGCCCAAGATGGGGGAGCAAGTAGAAAGTCACTGCAGGAGTTGTGCCGCCTGCCAGTTGTCTGGTAAGGTTGGCGCGACAATCCAAGCTCCGTTGGTACCGCTCCCAGTTGTGGGGGTACCATTTGAAAGGGTAGGGATCGACATGGTTGGTCCCCTTGACCCGCAAACATCCTCAGGCAATAGGTTTATCCTGGTGCTGGTCGACCATGCAACCAGGTATCCTGAGGCCGTCCCATTTACAACTGTAACTGCCAAGCCAGTTGCAGAAGCTTTACTCGGCATGTTTACTAGGGTTGGCTTCCCTAAAGAAGTTGTGTCGGATCATGGCAGCAACTTTATGTCGAAGTATAGGCAGGCTATGTGGAAAGAATGTGGGGTCACCTACAGGTTCTCTTCTGCATACCGCCCCCAGACCGATGGTCTGGGGGGGCGTTTCAACAGGACGTTAAAGAGCATGATTGGGGCTCTGGAGGAGCCTCAGAGAAGAAAATGGGATCTTCTTGCTTCATGCTTACTGTTTGCCTACAGAGAGGTACCACAGGAGGGTGTTGGCTTCAGCCCCTTCGAACTTCTGTTCGGTCATCCCGTACGGGGACCCTTAGCCATCGTCAAAGAGGGATGGGAGATGCCCACTCCCCCTGTTACTACCAATGTAGTTGATTATGTGCTAGGGCTCAGAAAACGGATGGTACTTCTGATGGGCTTGGCCAGTGATAAATTGAAGGCAGGGCAAGCACTGGTGAAACATTGGTACGACCAGAAAGCTTCCCATATCAACTTTACACTTGGTCAGCAAGTCCTGATCATGAATCTCATAAGGCCTCGAGCTTTACAGGACAAATGGTCAGGCCCTTACCCAGTGGTGGAGCCCCTGGGTGAGGTTAACTATTCAGTGGACCTTGGAAGGCCTGGACAGGCTCCAAAAGTGCTTCCCGTGAATAGGCTGAAGGCTTTCGGCCCAAGCGTCGAAATCGCAGCACTGCTACTGGCTTCAGATGTTGAGGAAGAGGAGTCTGAACCTCTCCCCGACCTGTTCCCAAGCAGTCCTTCAGTTAGCTCTTTTGAGGGTGTCCGAGTGGCCCCTCACCAAAATGGACAAGGCTCAGTGGTTTACCTTGGACATGAAGTAGGTGGAGGGAGGAGACAGCCTCTATCCAGTAAAGTACAAGCAGTACAAGACTGGCCTACCCCCACTACGCAAACCCAAGTGAGAGCCTTCTTAGGACTCACGGGGTATTATCGCAATTTTGTGGCAGACTATGGTACCATAGCTGCTCCTCTGACTGCCCTCACAACTCCGAAGAAACCCAAGAAGGTAACTTGGACCGACGAGTGTGAGAAGGCCTTCAATGGCTTAAAAGACTCCTTGTGCCAGGCCCCTGTGCTCAGGGCCCCTGATTATCAAAGACCTTTTATCGTGCAGACGGATGCCTCTGACACTGGGATAGGAGCTGTACTATCACAAGTAGATGAGAAGGGTAAGGAACACCCTATCGGTTTTATTAGTCGCCAGCTTAAGGACAGAGAGCTCAGATGGTCCACGGTAGAGAAAGAATGTTTCTCTGTTGTGTGGGCCCGAAGGAAGCTGAGGCCCTACCTCTATGGGACCCACTTCACTGTGCAGACTGACCATAAGCCGTTAAAGTGGCTAATGAACATGAAGGGGGAGAATCCAAAGTTGCTTAGGTGGTCCATAAGTCTTCAAGGCTTCGACTTCACTATTGAGCATAGACCAGGTGTCCAACATAGCAATGCTGATGGGTTGTCCAGAATGTTTTACCGACCTGAACAAGAGACTCATCCAGGGGTGGATTAGTTCCCCCTGTCCATAGTCTGGGAGGGGCGAGTGTTAGGAAAGATTTCGTAATTGTAGGGAATTTTCCTTCCATGTGGCAACCCCTAAACTTTTTGCTATTGTTTTTAACCTTGTTGTTGACTTTGCCAGAGAAGTACAGCCTTCTGCCGCACTTCTCTGGGCTTTCGCTCCTTTCTTACGGGGAAACTGACATGCCCTTAAGACAGTCAGTACCGGGGAACGTGGTTTCCCGTAGTTTCTTTTATCGTGTCGCAGCTTTAGTGCAACACGACACAAGAGGGCACTGTAAGCTAAGTTACAGCTCTCTTGGGTCTCTAGCCTTCTACAGGCCCTAGATACTCTTTTAGGATGGTATTTGATCGGTGCAAGTCATTCAGGGACTCGAATGGTGGCAGCGATCGCTTTGTTTATTTTGAGCTCCTTTTGGCGTTCTGAGCACGTTTTTGCCCTGAACCCAAAATGGTGGCCTGGCTCCCAAAATGGCCAGGCCGCGAGGCTCCTTTGTCTTGTCCACTGACCGTCTTGCTCCCTTCACCTTCCCCAGGTCAGACGACCCGGGGCCTTCCTTATTTGGGCATGTACTTTCCCGCGAAACGTGGTTGCTTTCGCGGGCTTCTACATGTCGTTTGTGTGCCTCCAGGGTGTGGGCTGGGATGTCTGGTCCCAATACACATCCTGGGTGCCAGAGAGTCTAGGGTGGTGTGAATGCCTGGGACCACCGTGGTCCGTGATTGGTCCACGTATGGTATGTGTGTTGATGAGCGGATCTCCCATTGGCTCCCCTCCGTTTTGGCGCGAAGGGAACCATGGATAAGAGGGAGCTGGAAACACCACTACCATGTCGATCTCCTGAGTTCTCACGAACGAAGGAATACAGGAGCCAAGTATCCTGCAACCCAGAGGCTGGACCGAGGAATCGCTGGTGACCCGCTGAAGGAATCCTCCTTTGCACTGCTGTCGTCCTGTGAAACCCTTTCCTCCTTGGATCGAACCAGAAGGCCTGTACTGGTGCTTCGACCTTTGGAATAGCAGGAACAGCTATTCCCGGCGACTTCATCATCTCCTGCCAAGTAAGCCTTCGGAAGTGTCTCTGGGCCATCCAGTTGACTGACCAGCTTACAAGGGAGTCCTGCTCTGTAACTGCCGCCAGGTTGTGCTGTATTTCAAGTCCTTGTCACTCTCCCACGCTTCGTACGCTTGGCGTCCCCAGGTCTGAAGGGAGGAGTGTACATTTGGCTTGAATACACACAGCCGCTCCGTTGTCCTGCTGCGGCAACAAAACTGTGCTGGTTTCGTCGATTGGGACGTCTTTTTGCTCTACACGACTACGAGGCGTTCCCTGCTCTTCTGAACCTGCCAGCTGCTGAAACTAACGTGGAGAAGCCTGGGTCTGCTTGCTTCGGGGACCGGTGAGTAGTTTAGCTAGGATCTGGTCGCCCTCCTGCAGTATCCCATTGCTTTTCCCTGCTGTGTAAAAACAGCACCCTTTTGCCGTACTCGCGCTCTGCTTCTGCTCGCTGTGGAGGCTGCGCTTGAGTTGCGGAACCTGTTCTCCTTCTGCTGTGCACTAACCCGAACTGCCTGACTTCCTCCGAAGAGCTTCCCCTTTTGCCCGTTGGCACCGGCGTGGCAGGTACTTTGAGCACAAGGCTCCACTCTTCGCAGGGCTCGGACTTCCATCTAGTTAGGTGCCTCTAAAGGCGAACTGAGTCAAAAGCGTTATCGCACTGCCTGTTTTCCTTTCCTTTCAGGTGGACTACATATTTCGTGCTTTAAACGCTTGCGACTGTGTATTTGTATATATACTGTGTTGATTTGGTATGTGTTGGCTTAATACTGTGTTATTGTGATTTTCTCGCTACGGTCGTTGTTTTAAAGGCCTTAAAATAAATGTGTTTATATTTTTGATATAACAACTGTTTGGAGTAGTTTGTAAGCGCTCTTGCTTTGTGTGCTCATTGCGGGCTTTCAGTCACCCTCACCCCTCTTGAGACCTAGTCTTGACCGCCACGATCGCTACCTTGATTGGTCTGGCTTGTCCAGAGGTTACCCTGTTCCAAGTAATTAGGTTGGCCTTCTGAACTTCTGCGCCACCAGGACAGAGTTCAGAAATCCGTCTTAACACTTCCGATAGCATGAGATGTGATATCTCAATGCTTCTAATACCAAACCTGAGATCCTTCCTATACCATGAGATGTGATATCCACATCCTTCCCCTTCCAAACCTGAGACCCTCCCTTTAGCATGAGATGTGATATCCAACTCCTTCCCATTCCATTCCTGAGACCCTTCTGATAGCATGAGATGTGATATCTCAATGCCTCTAACACCAAACCTGAGATCCTACCTCTAACATGAAATGTGATATCCAACTCTTTCCCCTTCCAAACCTGAGAGCCTTCCTATAGCATGAGATGTGATATCCAGGTCCTTCCCATTCCAATCCTGAGACCCTTCCTATAGCTTGAGATGTGATATCCAACTCCTTCCCATTCCAATTCTGAGACCCTTCCTATACTCTGAGACTTGATATCTCAATGCTTCTAATACCAAACCTGAGACCCGTAATATAACATGAGATGTGATATCCAAATCCTTCCCCTTCCAAACCTTAGACCCTTCCTTTATCATGAGATGTGATATCCAACTCCTTCCCATTCCAATCCTGAGACCCTTCCGATATCATGAGATGTGATATCTCAAAGCTTCTAATATCAAACTTGAGACCCTCCCTATAGCATGAAATGTGATATCCAAGTCCTTCCCATTCCAATCCTGAGACCCTTCCTATAGCATGAGATGTGATATCTCAATGCTTCTAATACCAAACCTGAGACCCTTCCTATAACATGAGATGGGAATATCCAACTCCTTCCCATTCCAATCCTGAGACCCTTCCGATAGCAGAGATGTGATATCTCAATGCTTATACCAAACCTGAGACCCTTCCTATGGCATGAGATGTGATATCCAACTCCTTGCCATTCAAATCCTGAGACCCTTCCTATAGCATGAGAAGGGATATCCAACTCCTTCCCAATCCAATCCTGAGACCCTTCCGATAGCAGAGACGTGATATCTCAATGCTTCTACCAAACCTGAGACCCTTCCTTTAGCATGAGATGTGATATCCAAATCCTTCACATTCCAATCCTGAGACCCTTCCTATAGCATGAGATGTGATATCTCAATGCTTCTAATACCAAACCTGAGATCCTTCCTATAACATGAGATGTGATATCCAATTCCTTCCCATTCCAAACCTGAGACCCTTCCTATTGGATGAGATGTGATATCCAACTCCTTCCCATTCCAACCCTGAGACCCTTCCTATAGCATGAGATGTGATGTCTCAATGCTTCTAATACCAAACCTGAGATCCTTCCTATAACATGAGATGTGATATCCAACTCCTTCCATTCCAATCCTGAGACCCGTCCTATAGCATGAGATGTGATATCCAACTACTTCCCATTCCAATCCTGAGACCCTTCCTATAGCATGAGATGTGATATCTCAATGCTTCTAATACCAAACCTGAGATCCTTCCTCTAACATGAAATGTGATATCCAACTCCTTCCCTTTCCAAACCTAAGAGCCTATCTATAGCATGAGATGTGATATCCAAGTCCTTCCCATTCCAATCCTTAGACCCTTCCTACAGCATGCAATATGATATCTCAATGATTCTAATAACAAACCTGAGACCCGTCCTATAGCATGAGATATGATATCCAAGTCCTTCCCATTCCAATCCTGAGACCCTTCCTATAACATGAAATGTGATATCCAACTCCTTCCCATTCCAACCTGAGACCCTTCCTATAGCATGAGATGGGATATCCAACTTCTTCCAAATCCAATACTGATACCCTTCCGATAGCATGAGATGTGATATCCCAATGCTTCTACCAAACCTGAGACCCATACTATGGCATGAGATGTGATATCAAACTCCTTTCCATTCCAATCCTGAGACCCTTCCTATAGCTTGAGGTGTGATATCCAACTCCTTCCCATTCCAATTCTGAGACCCTTCTTATACCATGAGACTTGATATCTCAATGCTTCTAATACCAAACCTGAGACCCGTCCTATAACATGAGATGTGATATCCAAATCCTTCCCCTTCCAAACCTTAGACCCTTCCTTTATCATGAGATGTGGTATCCAACTCCTTCCCATTCCAATCCTGAGACCCTTCCGATATCATGAGATTTGTTATCTCAATGCTTCTAATATCAAACTTGAGACCCTCCCTATAGCATGAGATGTGACATCCAAGTCCTTCCCATTCCAATCCTGAGACCCTTCCTATAGCATGAGATGTGATATCTCTATGCTTCTAATACCAAACCTGAGACCCTTCCTATAACATGAGATGGGATATCCAACTCCTTCCCATTCCAATCCTGAGACCCTTCCGATAGCAGAGATGTGATATCTCAATGCTTATACCAAACCTGAGACCCTTCCTATGGCCTGAGATGTCATATACAACTCCTTCCCATTCCAATCCTGAGACCCTTCCTTTAGCATGAGATGTGATATCTCAATGCTTATACCAAATCTGAGACCCTTCCTATAGCATGAGATGTGATATCCAAATCCTTCCCATTCCAATCCTGAGACCCTTCCTATAGCATGAGATGTGATATCTCAATGCTTATACCTAACCTGAGAGCCTACCTATAGCATGAGATGTGATATCCAAGTCCATCCCATTCCAATCCTTAGACCCTTCCTACAGCATGCAATGTGATATCTCAATGATTCTAATACCAAACCAGAGACTCTTACTATAACATGAGATGGGATATCCAACTCCTTCCCATTCCAATCCTGAGCCGCTTCCGATAGCAGAGATGTGATATCTCAATGCTTATACCAAACCTGAGACCCTTCCTATAACATGAGATGTGATATCCAACTCCTTCCCGTTCCAAACCTGAGACACTAACTATAGCATATGTGATATCCAACTCCTTCCCATTCAAAACATGAGACCCTTCCTATAGCAAGAAAGTAATATCCAACTCCTACCCATTCCAATCCTGAGACCCTTCCTATAGCAAGAGATGTGATATCCAAATCCTTCCCATTCCAATCCTGAGACCCTTCCTATAACATGAGATGTGATATCCAACTCCTTCCCATTCCAACCTGAGACACTTCCTATAGCATGAGAAGGGATATCCAACTCCTTCCCAATCCAATCCTGAGACCCTTCCGATAGCAGAGATGTGATATCTCAATGCTTATACCAAACCTGAGACCCTTCCTATGGCATGAGATGTGATATCCAACTCCTTGCCATTCAAATCCTGAGACCCTTCCTATAGCATGAGAAGGGATATCCAACTCCTTCCCAATCCAATCCTGAGACCCTTCCGATAGCAGAGACGTGATATCTCAATGCTTCTACCAAACCTGAGACCCTTCCTTTAGCATGAGATGTGATATCCAAATCCTTCACATTCCAATCCTGAGACCCTTCCTATAGCATGAGATGTGATATCTCAATGCTTCTAATACCAAACCTGAGATCCTTCCTATAACATGAGATGTGATATCCAATTCCTTCCCATTCCAAACCTGAGACCCTTCCTATTGGATGAGATGTGATATCCAACTCCTTCCCATTCCAACCCTGAGACCCTTCCTATAGCATGAGATGTGATGTCTCAATGCTTCTAATACCAAACCTGAGATCCTTCCTATAACATGAGATGTGATATCCAACTCCTTCCATTCCAATCCTGAGACCCGTCCTATAGCATGAGATGTGATATCTCAATGCTTATATCAAACCTGAGACCCTTCCTATAGCATGAGATGTGATATCCAACTACTTCCCATTCCAATCCTGAGACCCTTCCTATAGCATGCGATGTGATATCTCAATGCTTCTAATAACAAACCTGAGATCCTTCCTCTAACATGAAATGTGATATCCAACTCCTTCCCTTTCCAAACCTAAGAGCCTATCTATAGCATGAGATGTGATATCCAAGTCCTTCCCATTCCAACCCTTAGACCCTTCCTACAGCATGCAATATGATATCTCAATGATTCTAATAACAAACCTGAGACCCGTCCTATAACATGAGATGGGATATCCAACTCCTTCCCATTCCAATCCTGAGACACTTCCGATAGCAGAGATGTGATATCTCAATGCTTATACCAAACCTGAGACCCTTCCTATAACATGAGATGTGATATCCAAATCCTTCCCATTCCAAACCTGAGACCCTTCCTTTAGCATGAGATGTGATATCCAAATCCTTCCCGTTCCAAACCTGAGACCCTTCCTTTAGCATGAGATGTGATATCCAGCTCCTTCCCATTCCAATCCTGAGACACTTCCGATAGCATGAGATGTGATATTTCAATGCTTCTAATATCAAAACTGAGACCCTCCCTATAGCATGATATGTGATATCTAAGTCCTTCCCATTCCAATCCTGAGACACTCCCTAAAGCATGAGATGTGATATCCAACTCTTTCCCATTCCAATCCTGAGACCCTTCATATAGCATGAGATATGATATCTCAATACTTCTAATACCAAACGTGAGATCCTTCCGATAACATGAGATGTGATATCCAAATCCTTCCCCTTCCAAACCTGAGACCCTCCCTTTAGCATGAGATGTGATATCCAACTCCTTCCCATTCCAATCCTGAGACCCTTCTGATAGCATGAGATGTGATATCTCAATGCTTCTAATACCAAACCTGAGATCCTTCCGATAGCATGAGATGTGATATCTCAATGCTTCTAATACCAAACCTGAAATCCTTCCTATAACATGAGATGTGATATCCAAATCCTTCCCCTTCCAAACCTGAGACCCTCCCTTTAGCATGAGATGTGATATCCAACTCCTTCCCATTCCATTCCTGAGACCCTTCTGATAGCATGAGATGTGATATCTCAATGCCTCTAATACCAAACCTGAGATCCTACCTCTAACATGAAATGTGATATCCAGCTCTTTCCCCTTCCAAACCTGAGAGCCTTCCTATAGCATGAGATGTGATATCCAAGTCCTTCCCATTCCAATCCTGAGACCCTTCCTATAGCTTGAGATGTGATATCCAACTCCTTCCCATTCCAATTCTGAGACCCTTCCTATACTCTGAGACTTGATATCTCAATGCTTCTAATACCAAACCTGAGACCCGTAATATAACATGAATTGTGATATCCAAATCCTTCCCCTTCCAAACCTTAGACCCTTCCTTTATCATGAGATGTGATATCCAACTCCTTCCCATTCCAATCCTGAGACGCTTCCGATATCATGAGATGTGATATCTCAAAGCTTCTAATATCAAACTTGAGACCCTCCCTATAGCATGAGATGTGATATCCAAGTCCTTCCCATTCCAATCCTGAGACCCTTCCTATAGCATGAGATGTGATATCTCAATGCTTCTAATACCAAACCTGAGACCCATCCTATAACATGAGATGGGAATATCCAACTCCTTCCCATTCCAATCCTGAGACCCTTCCGATAGCAGAGATGTGATATCTCAATGCTTATACCAAACCTGAGACCCTTCCTATGGCATGAGATGTGATATCCAACTCCTTGCCATTCAAATCCCGAGACCCTTCCTATAGCATGAGAAGGGATATCCAACTCCTTCCCAATCCAATCCTGAGACCCTTCCGATAGCAGAGACGTGATATCTCAATGCTTCTACCAAACCTGAGACCCTTCCTTTAGCATGAGATGTGATATCCAAATCCTTCACATTCCAATCCTGAGACCCTTCCTATAGCATGAGATGTGATATCTCAATGCTTCTAATACCAAACCTGAGATCCTTCCTATAACATGAGATGTGATATCCAATTCCTTCCCATTCCAAACCTGAGACCCTTCCTATTGGATGAGATGTGATATCCAACTCCTTCCCATTCCAACCCTGAGACCCTTCCTATAGCATGAGATGTGATGTCGCAATGCTTCTAATACCAAACCTGAGATCCTTCCTATAACATGAGATGTGATATCCAACTCCTTCCATTCCAATCCTGAGACCCGTCCTATAGCATGAGATGTGATATCTCAATGCTTATACCAAACCTGAGACCCTTCCTATAGCATGAGATGTGATATCCAACTACTTCCCATTCCAATCCTGAGACCCTTCCTATAGCATGAGATGTGATATCTCAATGCTTCTAATACCAAACCTGAGATCCTTCCTCTAACATGAAATGTGATATCCAACTCCTTCCCTTTCCAAACCTAAGAGCCTATCTATAGCATGAGATGTGATATCCAAGTCCTTCCCATTCCAATCCTTAGACCCTTCCTACAGCATGCAATATGATATCTCAATGATTCTAATAACAAACCTGAGACCCGTCCTATAGCATGAGATATGATATCCAAGTCCTTCCCATTCCAATCCTGAGACCCTTCCTATAACATGAAATGCGATATCCAACTCCTTCCCATTCCAACCTGAGACCCTTCCTATAGCATGAGATGGGATATCCAACTTCTTCCAAATCCAATACTGATACCCTTCCGATAGCATGAGATGTGATATCCCTCTGCTTCTACCAAACCTGAGACCCATACTATGGCATGAGATGTGATATCAAACTCCTTCCCATTCCAATCCTGAGACCCTTCCTATAGCTTGAGGTGTGATATCCAACTCCTTCCCATTCCAACCTGAGACACTTCCTATAGCATGAGAAGGGATATCCAACTCCTTCCCAATCCAATCCTGAGACCCTTCCGATAGCAGAGATGTGATATCTCAATGCTTATACCAAACCTGAGACCCTTCCTATGGCATGAGATGTGATATCCAACTCCTTGCCATTCAAATCCTGAGACCCTTCCTATAGCATGAGAAGGGATATCCAACTCCTTCCCAATCCAATCCTGAGACCCTTCCGATAGCAGAGACGTGATATCTCAATGCTTCTACCAAACCTGAGACCCTTCCTTTAGCATGAGATGTGATATCCAAATCCTTCACATTCCAATCCTGAGACCCTTCCTATAGCATGAGATGTGATATCTCAATGCTTCTAATACCAAACCTGAGATCCTTCCTATAACATGAGATGTGATATCCAATTCCTTCCCATTCCAAACCTGAGACCCTTCCTATTGGATGAGATGTGATATCCAACTCCTTCCCATTCCAACCCTGAGACCCTTCCTATAGCATGAGATGTGATGTCTCAATGCTTCTAATACCAAACCTGAGATCCTTCCTATAACATGAGATGTGATATCCAACTCCTTCCATTCCAATCCTGAGACCCGTCCTATAGCATGAGATGTGATATCTCAATGCTTATACCAAACCTGAAACCCTTCCTATAGCATGAGATGTGATATCCAACTACTTCCCATTCCAATCCTGAGACCCTTCCTATAGCATGAGATGTGATATCTCAATGCTTCTAATAACAAACCTGAGATCCTTCCTCTAACATGAAATGTGATATCCAACTCCTTCGCTTCCCAAACCTAAGAGCCTATCTATAGCATGAGATGTGATATCCAAGTCCTTCCCATTCCAACCCTTAGACCCTTCCTACAGCATGCAATATGATATCTCAATGATTCTAATAACAAACCTGAGACCCGTCCTATAACATGAGATGGGATATCCAACTCCTTCCCATTCCAATCCTGAGACACTTCCGATAGCAGAGATGTGATATCTCAATGCTTATACCAAACCTGAGACCCTTCCTATAACATGAGATGTGATATCCAAATCCTTCCCGTTCCAAACCTGAGACCCTTCCTTTAGCATGAGATGTGATATCCAAATCCTTCCCGTTCCAAACCTGAGACCCTTCCTTTAGCATGAGATGTGATATCCAGCTCCTTCCCATTCCAATCCTGAGACACTTCCGATAGCATGAGATGTGATATTTCAATGCTTCTAATATCAAAACTGAGACCCTCCCTATAGCATGATATGTGATATCTAAGTCCTTCCCATTCCAATCCTGAGACACTCCCTAAAGCATGAGATGTGATATCCAACTCTTTCCCATTCCAATCCTGAGACCCTTCATATAGCATGAGATATGATATCTCAATACTTCTAATACCAAACGTGAGATCCTTCCGATAACATGAGATGTGATATCCAACTCCTTCCATTCCAATCCTGAGACCCGTCCTATAGCATGAGATGTGATATCTCAATGCTTATACCAAACCTGAGACCCTTCCTATAGCATGAGATGTGATATCCAACTACTTCCCATTCCAATCCTGAGACCCTTCCTATAGCATGAGATGTGATATCTCAATGCTTCTAATACCAAACCTGAGATCCTTCCTCTAACATGAAATGTGATATCCAACTCCTTCCCTTTCCAAACCTAAGAGCCTATCTATAGCATGAGATGTGATATCCAAGTCCTTCCCATTCCAATCCTTAGACCCTTCCTACAGCAATGCAATATGATATCTCAATGATTCTAATAGCAAACCTGAGACCCGTCCTATAGCATGAGATATGATATCCAAGTCCTTCCCATTCCAATCCTGAGACCCTTCCTATAACATGAAATGTGATATCCAACTCCTTCCCATTCCAACCTGAGACCCCTCCTATAGCATGAGATGGGATATCCAACTTCTTCCAAATCCAATACTGATACCCTTCCGATAGCATGAGATGTGATATCCCAATGCTTCTACCAAACCTGAGACCCATACTATGGCATGAGATGTGATATCAAACTCCTTTCCATTCCAATCCTGAGACCCTTCCTATAGCTTGAGGTGTGATATCCAACTCCTTCCCATTCCAATTCTGAGACCCTTCCTATACCATGAGACTTGATATCTCAATGCTTCTAATACCAAACCTGAGACCCGTCCTATAACATGAGATGTGATATCCAAATCCTTCCCCTTCCAAACCTTAGACCCTTCCTTTATCATGAGATGTGGTATCCAACTCCTTCCCATTCCAATCCTGAGACCCTTCCGATATCATGAGATGTGTTATCTCAATGCTTCTAATATCAAACTTGAGACCCTCCCTATAGCATGAGATGTGACATCCAAGTCCTTCCCATTCCAATCCTGAGACCCTTCCTATAGCATGAGATGTGATATCTCTATGCTTCTAATACCAAACCTGAGACCCTTCCTATAACATGAGATGGGATATCCAACTCCTTCCCATTCCAATCCTGAGACCCTTCCGATAGCAGAGATGTGATATCTCAATGCTTATACCAATCCTGAGACCCTTCCTATAGCATGAGATGTGATATCTCAATGCTTCTAATACCAAACCTGAGATCCTTCCTCTAACATGAAATGTGATATCCAACTCCTTCCCTTTCCAAACCTAAGAGCCTATCTATAGCATGAGATGTGATATCCAAGTCCTTCCCATTCCAATCCTTAGACCCTTCCTACAGCATGCAATATGATATCTCAATGATTCTAATAGCAAACCTGAGACCCGTCCTATAGCATGAGATATGATATCCAAGTCCTTCCCATTCCAATCCTGAGACCCTTCCTATAACATGAAATGTGATATCCAACTCCTTCCCATTCCAACCTGAGACCCCTCCTTAGCATGAGATGGGATATCCAACTTCTTCCAAATCCAATACTGATACCCTTCCGATAGCATGAGATGTGATATCCCAATGCTTCTACCAAACCTGAGACCCATACTATGGCATGAGATGTGATATCAAACTCCTTTCCATTCCAATCCTGAGACCCTTCCTATAGCTTGAGGTGTGATATCCAACTCCTTCCCATTCCAATTCTGAGACCCTTCTTATACCATGAGACTTGATATCTCAATGCTTCTAATACCAAACCTGAGACCCGTCCTATAACATGAGATGTGATATCCAAATCCTTCCCCTTCCAAACCTTAGACCCTTCCTTTATCATGAGATGTGGTATCCAACTCCTTCCCATTCCAATCCTGAGACCCTTCCGATATCATGAGATGTGTTATCTCAATGCTTCTAATATCAAACTTGAGACCCTCCCTATAGCATGAGATGTGACATCCAAGTCCTTCCCATTCCAATCCTGAGACCCTTCCTATAGCATGAGATGTGATATCTCTATGCTTCTAATACCAAACCTGAGACCCTTCCTATAACATGAGATGGGATATCCAACTCCTTCCCATTCCAATCCTGAGACCCTTCCGATAGCAGAGATGTGATATCTCAATGCTTATACCAAACCTGAGACCCTTCCTATGGCCTGAGATGTCATATACAACTCCTTCCCATTCCAATCCTGAGACCCTTCCTTTAGCATGAGATGTGATATCTCAATGCTTATACCAAATCTGAGACCCTTCCTATAGCATGAGATGTGATATCCAAATCCTTCCCATTCCAATCCTGAGACCCTTCCTATAGCATGAGATGTGATATCTCAATGCTTATACCAAACCTGAGAGCCTACCTATAGCATGAGATGTGATATCCAAGTCCATCCCATTCCAATCCTTAGACCCTTCCTACAGTATGCAATGTGATATCTCAATGATTCTAATACCAAACCAGAGACTCTTACTATAACATGAGATGGGATATCCAACTCCTTCCCATTCCAATCCTGAGCCGCTTCCGATAGCAGAGATGTGATATCTCAATGCTTATACCAAACCTGAGACCCTTCCTATAACATGAGATGTGATATCCAACTCCTTCCCGTTCCAAACCTGAGACACTAACTATAGCATATGTGATATCCAACTCCTTCCCATTCCAAACATGAGACCCTTCCTATAGCAAGAAAGTAATATCCAACTCCTACCCATTCCAATCCTGAGACCCTTCCTATAGCAAGAGATGTGATATCCAAATCCTTCCCATTCCAATCCTGAGACCCTTCCTATAACATGAGATGTGATATCCAACTCCTTCCCATTCCAACCTGAGACACTTCCTATAGCATGAGAAGGGATATCCAACTCCTTCCCAATCTAATCCTGAGACCCTTCCGATAGCAGAGATGTGATATCTCAATGCTTATACCAAACCTGAGACCCTTCCTATGGCATGAGATGTGATATCCAACTCCTTGCCATTCAAATCCTGAGACCCTTCCTATAGCATGAGAAGGGATATCCAACTCCTTCCCAATCCAATCCTGAGACCCTTCCGATAGCAGAGACGTGATATCTCAATGCTTCTACCAAACCTGAGACCCTTCCTTTAGCATGAGATGTGATATCCAAATCCTTCACATTCCAATCCTGAGACCCTTCCTATAGCATGAGATGTGATATCTCAATGCTTCTAATACCAAACCTGAGATCCTTCCTATAACATGAGATGTGATATCCAATTCCTTCCCATTCCAAACCTGAGACCCTTCCTATTGGATGAGATGTGATATCCAACTCCTTCCCATTCCAACCCTGAGACCCTTCCTATAGCATGAGATGTGATGTCTCAATGCTTCTAATACCAAACCTGAGATCCTCCCTATAACATGAGATGTGATATCCAACTCCTTCCATTCCAATCCTGAGACCCGTCCTATAGCATGAGATGTGATATCTCAATGCTTATATCAAACCTGAGACCCTTCCTATAGCATGAGATGTGATATCCAACTACTTCCCATTCCAATCCTGAGACCCTTCCTATAGCATGAGATGTGATATCTCAATGCTTCTAATAACAAACCTGAGATCCTTCCTCTAACATGAAATGTGATATCCAACTCCTTCCCTTTCCAAACCTAAGAGCCTATCTATAGCATGAGATGTGATATCCAAGTCCTTCCCATTCCAACCCTTAGACCCTTCCTACAGCATGCAATATGATATCTCAATGATTCTAATAACAAACCTGAGACCCGTCCTATAACATGAGATGGGATATCCAACTCCTTCCCATTCCAATCCTGAGACACTTCCGATAGCAGAGATGTGATATCTCAATGCTTATACCAAACCTGAGACCCTTCCTATAACATGAGATGTGATATCCAAATCCTTCCCATTCCAAACCTGAGACCCTTCCATTAGCATGAGATGTGATATCCAAATCCTTCCCGTTCCAAACCTGAGACCCTTCCTTTAGCATGAGATGTGATATCCAGCTCCTTCCCATTCCAATCCTGAGACACTTCCGATAGCATGAGATGTGATATTTCAATGCTTCTAATATCAAAACTGAGACCCTCCCTATAGCATGATATGTGATATCTAAGTCCTTCCCATTCCAATCCTGAGACACTCCCTAAAGCATGAGATGTGATATCCAACTCTTTCCCATTCCAATCCTGAGACCCTTCATGTAGCATGAGATATGATATCTCAATACTTCTAATACCAAACGTGAGATCCTTCCGATAACATGAGATGTGATATCCAAATCCTTCCCCTTCCAAACCTGAGACCCTCCCTTTAGCATGAGATGTGATATCCAACTCCTTCCCATTCCAATCCTGAGACCCTTCTGATAGCATGAGATGTGATATCTCAATGCTTCTAATACCAAACCTGAGATCCTTCCGATAGCATGAGATGTGATATCGCAATGCTTCTAATACCAAACCTGAGATCCTTCCTATAACATGAGATGTGATATCCAAATCCTTCCCCTTCCAAACCTGAGACCCTCCCTTTAGCATGAGATGTGATATCCAACTCCTTCCCATTCCATTCCTGAAACCCTTCTGATAGCATGAGATGTGATATCTCAATGCCTCTAATACCAAACCTGAGATCCTACCTCTAACATGAAATGTGATATCCAGCTCTTTCCCCTTCCAAACCTGAGAGCCTTCCTATAGCATGAAATGTGATATCCAAGTCCTTCCCATTCCAATCCTGAGACCCTTCCTATAGCTTGAGATGTGATATCCAACTCCTTCCCATTCCAATTCTGAGACCCTTCCTATACTCTGAGACTTGATATCTCAATGCTTCTAATACCAAACCTGAGACCCGTAATATAACATGAATTGTGATATCCAAATCCTTCCCCTTCCAAACCTTAGACCCTTCCTTTATCATGAGATGTGATATCCAACTCCTTCCCATTCCAATCCTGAGACCCTTCCGATATCATGAGATGTGATATCTCAAAGCTTCTAATATCAAACTTGAGACCCTCCCTATAGCATGAGATGTGATATCCAAGTCCTTCCCATTCCAATCCTGAGACCCTTCCTATAGCATGAGATGTGATATCTCAATGCTTCTAATAACAAACCTGAGATCCTTCCTCTAACATGAAATGTGATATCCAACTCCTTCCCTTTCCAAACCTAAGAGCCTATCTATAGCATGAGATGTGATATCCAAGTCCTTCCCATTCCAACCCTTAGACCCTTCCTACAGCATGCAATATGATATCTCAATGATTCTAATAACAAACCTGAGACCCGTCCTATAACATGAGATGGGATATCCAACTCCTTCCCATTCCAATCCTGAGACACTTCCGATAGCAGAGATGTGATATCTCAATGCTTATACCAAACCTGAGACCCTTCCTATAACATGAGATGTGATATCCAAATCCTTCCCATTCCAAACCTGAGACCCTTCCTTTAGCATGAGATGTGATATCCAAATCCTTCCCGTTCCAAACCTGAGACCCTTCCTTTAGCATGAGATGTGATATCCCGCTCCTTCCCATTCCAATCCTGAGACACTTCCGATAGCATGAGATGTGATATTTCAATGCTTCTAATATCAAAACTGAGACCCTCCCTATAGCATGATATGTGATATCTAAGTCCTTCCCATTCCAATCCTGAGACACTCCCTAAAGCATGAGATGTGATATCCAACTCTTTCCCATTCCAATCCTGAGACCCTTCATATAGCATGAGATATGATATCTCAATACTTCTAATACCAAACGTGAGATCCTTCCGATAACATGAGATGTGATATCCAAATCCTTCCCCTTCCAAACCTGAGACCCTCCCTTTAGCATGAGATGTGATATCCAACTCCTTCCCATTCCAATCCTGAGACCCTTCTGATAGCATGAGATGTGATATCTCAATGCTTCTAATACCAAACCTGAGATCCTTCCGATAGCATGAGATGTGATATCGCAATGCTTCTAATACCAAACCTGAGATCCTTCCTATAACATGAGATGTGATATCCAAATCCTTCCCCTTCCAAACCTGAGACCCTCCCTTTAGCATGAGTTGTGATATCCAACTCCTTCCCATTCCATTCCTGAAACCCTTCTGATAGCATGAGATGTGATATCTCAATGCCTCTAATACCAAACCTGAGATCCTACCTCTAACATGAAATGTGATATCCAGCTCTTTCCCCTTCCAAACCTGAGAGCCTTCCTATAGCATGAGATGTGATATCCAAGTCCTTCCCATTCCAATCCTGAGACCCTTCCTATAGCTTGAGATGTGATATCCAACTCCTTCCCATTCCAATTCTGAGACCCTTCCTATACTCTGAGACTTGATATCTCAATGCTTCTAATACCAAACCTGAGACCCGTAATATAACATGAATTGTGATATCCAAATCCTTCCCCTTCCAAACCTTAGACCCTTCCTTTATCATGAGATGTGATAATCAAACTCCTTCCCATTCCAATCCTGAGACCCTTCCGATATCATGAGATGTGATATCTCAAAGCTTCTAATATCAAACTTGAGACCCTCCCTATAGCATGAGATGTGATATCCAAGTCCTTCCCATTCCAATCCTGAGACCCTTCCTATAGCATGAGATGTGATATCTCAATGCTTCTAATACCAAACCTGAGACCCTTCCTATAACATGAGATGGGAATATCCAACTCCTTCCCATTCCAATCCTGAGACCCTTCCGATAGCAGAGATGTGATATCTCAATGCTTATACCAAACCTGAGACCCTTCCTATGGCATGAGAT
Organism: Ambystoma mexicanum; assembly: GCF_040938575.1. NCBI lineage: Eukaryota > Metazoa > Chordata > Amphibia > Caudata > Ambystomatidae > Ambystoma > Ambystoma mexicanum. The sequence continues at coordinate 645,441 of NW_027182519.1, read as the reverse complement.
GTGATATCCAACTCCTTGCCATTCAAATCCCGAGACCCTTCCTATAGCATGAGAAGGGATATCCAACTCCTTCCCAATCCAATCCTGAGACCCTTCCGATAGCAGAGACGTGATATCTCAATGCTTCTACCAAACCTGAGACCCTTCCTTTAGCATGAGATGTGATATCCAAATCCTTCACATTCCAATCCTGAGACCCTTCCTATAGCATGAGATGTGATATCTCAATGCTTCTAATACCAAACCTGAGATCCTTCCTATAACATGAGATGTGATATCCAATTCCTTCCCATTCCAAACCTGAGACCCTTCCTATTGGATGAGATGTGATATCCAACTCCTTCCCATTCCAACCCTGAGACCCTTCCTATAGCATGAGATGTGATGTCTCAATGCTTCTAATACCAAACCTGAGATCCTTCCTATAACATGAGATGTGATATCCAACTCCTTCCATTCCAATCCTGAGACCCGTCCTATAGCATGAGATGTGATATCTCAATGCTTATACCAAACCTGAGACCCTTCCTATAGCATGAGATGTGATATCCAACTACTTCCCATTCCAATCCTGAGACCCTTCCTATAGCATGAGATGTGATATCTCAATGCTTCTAATACCAAACCTGAGATCCTTCCTCTAACATGAAATGTGATATCCAACTCCTTCCCTTTCCAAACCTAAGAGCCTATCTATAGCATGAGATGTGATATCCAAGTCCTTCCCATTCCAATCCTTAGACCCTTCCTACAGCATGCAATATGATATCTCAATGATTCTAATAACAAACCTGAGACCCGTCCTATAGCATGAGATATGATATCCAAGTCCTTCCCATTCCAATCCTGAGACCCTTCCTATAACATGAAATGTGATATCCAACTCCTTCCCATTCCAACCTGAGACCCTTCCTATAGCATGAGATGGGATATCCAACTTCTTCCAAATCCAATACTGATACCCTTCCGATAGCATGAGATGTGATATCCCTCTGCTTCTACCAAACCTGAGACCCATACTATGGCATGAGATGTGATATCAAACTCCTTCCCATTCCAATCCTGAGACCCTTCCTATAGCTTGAGGTGTGATATCCAACTCCTTCCCATTCCAATTCTGAGACCCTTCTTATACCATGAGACTTGATATCTCAATGCTTCTAATACCAAACCTGAGACCCTTCCTATAACATGAGATGTGATATCCAACTCCTTCCCATTCCAACCTGAGACACTTCCTATAGCATGAGAAGGGATATCCAACTCCTTCCCAATCCAATCCTGAGACCCTTCCGATAGCAGAGATGTGATATCTCAATGCTTATACCAAACCTGAGACCCTTCCTATGGCATGAGATGTGATATCCAACTCCTTGCCATTCAAATCCTGAGACCCTTCCTATAGCATGAGAAGGGATATCCAACTCCTTCCCAATCCAATCCTGAGACCCTTCCGATAGCAGAGACGTGATATCTCAATGCTTCTACCAAACCTGAGACCCTTCCTTTAGCATGAGATGTGATATCCAAATCCTTCACATTCCAATCCTGAGACCCTTCCTATAGCATGAGATGTGATATCTCAATGCTTCTAATACCAAACCTGAGATCCTTCCTATAACATAAGATGTGATATCCAATTCCTTCCCATTCCAAACCTGAGACCCTTCCTATTGGATGAGAGGTGATATCCAACTCCTTCCCATTCCAACCCTGAGACCCTTCCTAGAGCATGAGATGTGATGTCTCAATGCTTCTAATACCAAACCTGAGATCCTTCCTATAACATGAGATGTGATATCCAACTCCTTCCATTCCAATCCTGAGACCCGTCCTATAGCATTAGATGTGATATCTCAATGCTTATACCAAACCTGAGACCCTTCCTATAGCATGAGATGTGATATCCAACTACTTCCCATTCCAATCCTGAGACCCTTCCTATAGCATGAGATGTGATATCTCAATGCTTCTAATACCAAACCTGAGATCCTTCCTCTAACATGAAATGTGATATCCAACTCCTTCCCTTTCCAAACCTAAGAGCCTATCTATAGCATGAGATGTGATATCCAAGTCCTTCCCATTCCAACCCTTAGACCCTTCCTACAGCATGCAATATGATATCTCAATGATTCTAATAACAAACCTGAGACCCGTCCTATAACATGAGATGGGATATCCAACTCCTTCCCATTCCAATCCTGAGACACTTCCGATAGCAGAGATGTGATATCTCAATGCTTATACCAAACCTGGGACCCTTCCTATAACATGAGATGTGATATCCAAATCCTTCCCGTTCCAAACCTGAGACCCTTCCTTTAGCATGAGATGTGATATCCAGCTCCTTCCCATTCCAATCCTGAGACACTTCCGATAGCATGAGATGTGATATCTCAATGCTTCTAATATCAAAACTGAGACCCTCCCTATAGCATGATATGTGATATCTAAGTCCTTCCCATTCCAATCCTGAGACACTCCCTATAGCATGAGATGTGATATCCAACTCTTTCCCATTCCAATCCTGAGACCCTTCCTATAGCATGAGATATGATATCTCAATACTTCTAATACCAAACGTGAGATCCTTCCGATAACATGAGATGTGATATCCAAATCCTTCCCCTTCTAAACCTGAGACCCTCCCTTTAGCATGAGATGTGATATCCAACTCCTTCCCATTCCAATCCTGAGACCCTTCTGATAGCATGAGATGTGATATCTCAATGCTTCTAATACCAAACCTGAGATCCTTCCGATAGCATAAGATGTGATATCTCAATGCTTCTAATACCAAACCTGAGATCCTTCCTATAACATGAGATGTGATATCCAAATCCTTCCCCTTCCAAACCTGAGACCCTCCCTTTAGCATGAGATGTGATATCCAACTCCTTCCCATTCCATTCCTGAGACCCTTCTGATAGCATGAGATGTGATATCTCAATGCCTCTAATACCAAACCTGAGATCCTACCTCTAACATGAAATGTGATATCCAACTCTTTCCCCTTCCAAACCTGAGAGCCTTCCTATAGCATGAGATGTGATATCCAAGTCCTTCCCATTCCAATCCTGAGACCCTTCCTATAGCTTGAGATGTGATATCCAACTCCTTCCCATTCCAATTCTGAGACCCTTCCTATACTCTGAGACTTGATATCTCAATGCTTCTAATACCAAACCTGAGACCCGTAATATAACATGAGATGTGATATCCAAATCCTTCCCCTTCCAAACCTTAGACCCTTCCTTTATCATGAGATGTGATATCCAACTCCTTCCCATTCCAATCCTGAGACCCTTCCGATATCATGAGATGTGATATCTCAAAGCTTCTAATATCAAACTTGAGACCCTCCCTATAGCATGAGATGTGATATCCAAGTCCTTCCCATTCCAATCCTGAGACCCTTCCTATAGCATGAGATGTGATATCTCAATGCTTCTAATACCAAACCTGAGACCCTTCCTATAACATGAGATGGGAATATCCAACTCCTTCCCATTCCAATCCTGAGACCCTTCCGATAGCAGAGATGTGATATCTCAATGCTTATACCAAACCTGAGACCCTTCCTATGGCATGAGATGTGATATCCAACTCCTTGCCATTCCAATCCTGAGACCCTTCCTATAGCATGAGAAGGGATATCCAACTCCTTCCCAATCCAATCCTGAGACTCTTCCGATAGCAGAGACGTGATATCTCAATGCTTCTACCAAACCTGAGAACCTTCCTTTAGCATGAGATGTGATATCCAAATCCTTCACATTCCAATCCTGAGACCCTTCCTATAGCATGAGATGTGATATCTCAATGCTTCTAATACCAAACCTGAGATCCTTCCTATAACATGAGATGTGATATCCAATTCCTTCCCATTCCAAACCTGAGACCCTTCCTATTGGATGAGATGTGATATCCAACTCCTTCCCATTCCAACCCTGAGACCCTTCCTATAGCATGAGATGTGATGTCTCAATGCTTCTAATACCAAACCTGAGATCCTTCCTATAACATGAGATGTGATATCCAACTCCTTCCATTCCAATCCTGAGACCCGTCCTATAGCATGAGATGTGATATCTCAATGCTTATACCAAACCTGAGACCCTTCCTATAGCATGAGATGTGATATCTCAATGCTTCTAATACCAAACCTGAGATCCTTCCTCTAACATGAAATGTGATATCCAACTCCTTCCCTTTCCAAACCTAAGAGCCTATCTATAGCATGAGATGTGATATCCAAGTCCTTCCCATTCCAATCCTTAGACTCTTCCTACAGCATGCAATATGATATCTCAATGATTCTAATAACAAACCTGAGACCCGTCCTATAGCATGAGATATGATATCCAAGTCCTTCCCATTCCAATCCTGAGACCCTTCCTATAACATGAAATGTGATATCCAACTCCTTCCCATTCCAACCTGAGACCCTTCCTATAGCATGAGATGGGATATCCAACTTCTTCCAAATCCAATACTGATACCCTTCCGATAGCATGAGATGTGATATCCCAATGCTTCTACCAAACCTGAGACCCATACTATGGCATGAGATGTGATATCAAACTCCTTCCCATTCCAATCCTGAGACCCTTCCTATAGCTTGAGGTGTGATATCCAACTCCTTCCCATTCCAATTCTGAGACCCTTCTTATACCATGAGACTTGATATCTCAATGCTTCTAAAACCAAACCTGAGACCCGTCCTATAACATGAGATGTGATATCCAAATCCTTCCCCTTCCAAACCTTAGACCCTTCCTTTATCATGAGATGTGGTATCCAACTCCTTCCCATTCCAATCCTGAGACCCTTCCGATATCATGAGATTTGTTATCTCAATGCTTCTAATATCAAACTTGAGACCCTCCCTATAGCATGAAATGTGACATCCAAGTCCTTCTCATTCCAATCCTGAGACCCTTCCTATAGCATGAGATGTGATATCTCTATGCTTCTAATACCAAACCTGAGACCCTTCCTATAACATGAGATGGGATATCCAACTCCTTCCCATTCCAATCCTGAGACCCTTCCTTTAGCATGAGATGTGATATCTCAATGCTTATACCAAATCTGAGACCCTTCCTATAGCATGAGATGTGATATCCAAATCCTTCCCATTCCAATCCTGAGACCCTTCCTATAGCATGAGATGCGATATCTCAATGCTTATACCAAACCTGAGAGCCTACCTATAGCATGAGATGTGATATCCAAGTCCATCCCATTCCAATCCTTAGACCCTTCCTACAGCATGCAATGTGATATCTCAATGATTCTAATACCAAACCAGAGACTCTTACTATAACATGAGATGGGATATCCAACTCCTTCCCATTCCAATCCTGAGCCGCTTCCGATAGCAGAGATGTGATATCTCAATGCTTATACCAAACCTGAGACCCTTCCTATAACATGAGATGTGATATCCAACTCCTTCCCGTTCCAAACCTGAGACACTAACTATAGCATATGTGATATCCAACTCCTTCCCATTCCAAACATGAGACCCTTCCTATAGCAAGAAAGTAATATCCAACTCCTACCCATTCCAATCCTGAGACCCTTCCTATAGCAAGAGATGTGATATCCAAATCCTTCCCATTCCAATCCTGAGACCCTTCCTATAACATGAGATGTGATATCCAACTCCTTCCCATTCCAACCTGAGACACTTCCTATAGCATGAGAAGGGATATCCAACTCCTTCCCAATCCAATCCTGAGACCCTTTCCGATAGCAGAGATGTGATATCTCAATGCTTATACCAAACCCGAGACCCTTCCTATGGCATGAGATGTGATATCCAACTCCTTGCCATTCAAATCCTGAGACCCTTCCTATAGCATGAGAAGGGATATCCAACTCCTTCCCAATCCAATCCTGAGACCCTTCCGATAGCAGAGACGTGATATCTCAATGCTTCTACCAAACCTGAGACCCTTCCTTTAGCATGAGATGTGATATCCAAATCCTTCACATTCCAATCCTGAGACCCTTCCTATAGCATGAGATGTGATATCTCAATGCTTCTAATACCAAACCTGAGATCCTTCCTATAACATGAGATGTGATATCCAATTCCTTCCCATTCCAAACCTGAGACCCTTCCTATTGGATGAGATGTGATATCCAACTCCTTCCCATTCCAACCCTGAGACCCTTCCTATAGCATGAGATGTGATGTCTCAATGCTTCTAATACCAAACCTGAGATCCTTCCTATAACATGAGATGTGATATCCAACTCCTTCCATTCCAATCCTGAGACCCGTCCTATAGCATGAGATGTGATATCTCAATGCTTATACCAAACCTGAGACCGTTCCTATAGCATGAGATGTGATATCCAACTACTTCCCATTCCAATCCTGAGACCCTTCCTATAGCATGAGATGTGATATCTCAATGCTTCTAATACCAAACCTGAGATCCTTCCTCTAACATGAAATGTGATATCCAACTCCTTCCCTTTCCAAACCTAAGAGCCTATCTATAGCATGAGATGTGATATCCAAGTCCTTCCCATTCCAACCCTTAGACCCTTCCGATAGCAGAGATGTGATATCTCAATGCTTATACCAAACCTGAGACCCTTCCTATAACATGAGATGTGATATCCAAATCCTTCCCGTTCCAAACCTGAGACCCTTCCTTTAGCATGAGATGTGATATCCAAATCCTTCCCGTTCCAAACCTGAGACCCTTCCTTTAGCATGAGATGTGATATCCAGCTCCTTCCCATTCCAATCCTGAGACACTTCCGATAGTATGAGATGTGATATCTCAATGCTTCTAATATCAAAACTGAGACCCTCCCTATAGCATGATATGTGATATCTAAGTCCTTCCCATTCCAATCCTGAGACACTCCCTAAAGCATGAGATGTGATATCCAACTCTTTCCCATTCCAATCCTGAGACCCTTCATATAGCATGAGATATGATATCTCAATACTTCTAATACCAAACGTGAGATCCTTCCGATAACATGAGATGTGATATCCAAATCCTTCCCCTTCCAAACCTGAGACCCTCCCTTTAGCATGAGATGTGATATCCAACTCCTTCCCATTCCAATCCTGAGACCCTTCTGATAGCATGAGATGTGATATCTCAATGCTTCTAATACGAAACCTGAGATCCTTCCGATAGCATGAGATGTGATATCTCAATGCTTCTAATACCAAACCTGAGATCCTTCCTATAACATGAGATGTGATATCCAAATCCTTCCCCTTCCAAACCTGAGACCCTCCCTTTAGCATGAGATGTGATATCCAACTCCTTCCCATTCCATTCCTGAGACCCTTCTGATAGCATGAGATGTGATATCTCAAATCCTCTAATACCAAACCTGAGATCCTACCTCTAACATGAAATGTGATATCCAACTCTTTCCCCTTCCAAACCTGAGAGCCTTCCTATAGCATGAGATGTGATATCCAAGTCCTTCCCATTCCAATCCTGAGACCCTTCCTATAGCTTGAGATGTGATATCCAACTCCTTCCCATTGCAATTCTGAGACCCTTCCTATACTCTGAGACTTGATATCTCAATGCTTCTAATACCAAACCTGAGACCCGTAATATAACATGAGATGTGATATCCAAATCCTTCCCCTTCCAAACCTTAGACCCTTCCTTTATCATGAGATGTGATATCCAACTCCTTCCCATTCCAATCCTGAGACCCTTCCGATATCATGAGATGTGATATCTCAAAGCTTCTAATATCAAACTTGAGACCCTCCCTATAGCATGAGATGTGATATCCAAGTCCTTCCCATTCCAATCCTGAGACCCTTCCTATAGCATGAGATGTGATATCTCAATGCTTCTAATACCAAACCTGAGACCCTTCCTATAACATGAGATGGGAATATCCAACTCCTTCCCATTCCAATCCTGAGACCCTTCCGATAGCAGAGATGTGATATCTCAATGCTTATACCAAACCTGAGACCCTTCCTATGGCATGAGATGTGATATCCAACTCCTTGCCATTCAAATCCTGAGACCCTTCCTATAGCATGAGAAGGGATATTTAACTCCTTCCCAATCCAATCCTGAGACCCTTCCGATAGCAGAGACGTGATATCTCAATGCTTCTACCAAACCTGAGACCCTTCCTTTAGCATGAGATGTGATATCCAAATCCTTCACATTCCAATCCTGAGACCCTTCCTATAGCATGAGATGTGATATCTCAATGCTTCTAATACCAAACCTGAGATCCTTCCTATAACATGAGATGTGATATCCAATTCCTTCCCATTCCAAACCTGAGACCCTTCCTATTGGATGAGATGTGATATCCAACTCCTTCCCATTCCAACCCTGAGACCCTTCCTATAGCATGAGATGTGATGTCTCAATGCTTCTAATACCAAACCTGAGATCCTTCCTATAACATGAGATGTGATATCCAACTCCTTCCATTCCAATCCTGAGACCCGTCCTATAGCATGAGATGTGATATCTCAATGCTTATACCAAACCTGAGACCCTTCCTATAGCATGAGATGTGATATCCAACTACTTCCCATTCCAATCCTGAGACCCTTCCCATAGCATGAGATGTGATATCTCAATGCTTCTAATACCAAACCTGAGATCCTTCCTCTAACATGAAATGTGATATTCAACTCCTTCCCTTTCCAAACCTAAGAGCCTATCTATAGCATGAGATGTGATATCCAAGTCCTTCCCATTCCAATCCTTAGACCCTTCCTACAGCATGCAATACGATATCTCAATGATTCTAATAACAAACCTGAGACCCGTCCTATAGCATGAGATATGATATCCAAGTCCATCCCATTCCAATCCTGAGACCCTTCCTATAACATGAAATGTGATATCCAACTCCTTCCCATTCCAACCTGAGACCCTTCCTATAGCATGAGATGGGATATCCAACTTCTTCCAAATCCAATACTGATACCCTTCCGATAGCATGAGATGTGATATCCCAATGCTTCTACCAAACCTGAGACCCATACTATGGCATGAGATGTGATATCAAACTCCTTCCCATTCCAATCATGAGACCCTTCCTATAGCTTGAGGTGTGATATCCAACTCCTTCCCATTCCAATTCTGAGACCCTTCTTATACCATGAGACTTGATATCTCAATGCTTCTAATACCAAACCTGAGACCCTTCCTATAACATGAGATGTGATATCCAACTCCTTCCCATTCCAACCTGAGACACTTCCTATAGCATGAGAAGGGATATCCAACTCCTTCCCAATCCAATCCTGAGACCCTTCCGATAGCAGAGATGTGATATCTCAATGCTTATACCAAACCTGAGACCCTTCCTATGGCATGAGATGTGATATCCAACTCCTTGCCATTCAAATCCTGAGACCCTTCCTATAGCATGAGAAGGGATATCCAACTCCTTCCCAATCCAATCCTGAGACCCTTCCGATAGCAGAGACGTGATATCTCAATGCTTATACCAAACCTGAGACCCTTCCTTTAGCATGAGATGTGATATCCAAATCCTTCACATTCCAATCCTGAGACCCTTCCTATAGCATGAGATGTGATATCTCAATGCTTCTAATACCAAACCTGAGATACTTCCTATAACATAAGATGTGATATCCAATTCCTTCCCATTCCAAACCTGAGACCCTTCCTATTGGATGAGAGGTGATATCCAACTCCTTCCCATTCCAACCCTGAGACCCTTCCTATAGCATGAGATGTGATCTCTCAATGCTTGTAATACCAAACCTGAGATCCTTCCTATAACATGAGATGTGATATCCAACTCCTTCCATTCCAATCCTGAGACCCGTCCTATAGCATTAGATGTGATATCTCAATGCTTATACCAAACCTGAGGCCCTTCCTATAGCATGAGATGTGATATCCAACTACTTCCCATTCCAATCCTGAGACCCTTCCTATAGCATGAGATGTGATATCTCAATGCTTCTAATACCAAACCTGAGATCCTTCCTCTAACATGAAATGTGATATCCAACTCCTTCCCTTTCCAAACCTAAGAGCCTATCTATAGCATGAGATGTGATATCCAAGTCCTTCCCATTCCAACCCTTAGACCCTTCCTACAGCATGCAATATGATATCTCAATGATTCTAATAACAAACCTGAGACCCGTCCTATAACATGAGATGGGATATCCAACTCCTTCCCATTCCAATCCTGAGACACTTCCGATAGCAGAGATGTGATATCTCAATGCTTATACCAAACCTGAGACCCTTCCTATAACATGAGATGTGATATCCAAATCCTTCCCGTTCCAAACCTGAGACCCTTCCATTAGCATGAGATGTGATATCCAGCTCCTTCCCATTCCAATCCTGAGACACTTCCGATAGCATGAGATGTGATATCTCAATGCTTCAAATATCAAAACTGAGACCCTCCCTATAGCACGATATGTGATATCTAAGTCCTTCCCATTCCAATCCTGAGACACTCCCTATAGCATGAGATGTGATATCCAACTCTTTCCCATTCCAATCCTGAGACCCTTCCTATAGCATGAGATATGATATCTCAATACTTCTAATACCAAACGTGAGATCCTTCCGAAAACATGAGATGTGATATCCAAATCTTTCCCCTTCCAAACCTGAGACCCTCCCTTTAGCATGAGATGTGATATCCAACTCCTTCCCATTCCAATCCTGAGACCCTTCTGATAGCATGAGATGTGATATCTCAATGCTTCTAATACCAAACCTGAGATCCTTCCGATAGCATGAAATGTGATATCTCAATGCTTCTAATACCAAACCTGAGATCCTTCCTATAACATGAGATGTGATATCCAAATCCTTCCCCTTCCAAACCTGAGACCCTCCCTTTAGCATGAGATGTGATATCCAACTCCTTCCCATTCCATTCCTGAGACCCTTCTGATAGCATGAGATGTGATATCTCAATGCCTCTAATACCAAACCTGAGATCCTACCTCTAACATGAAATGTGATATCCAACTCTTTCCCCTTCCAAACCTGAGAGCCTTCCTATAGCATGAGATGTGATATCCAAGTCCTTCCCATTCCAATCCTGAGACCCTTCCTATAGCTTGAGATGTGATATCCAACTCCTTCCCATTCCAATTCTGAGACCCTTCCTATACTCTGAGACTTGATATCTCAATACTTCTAATACCAAACGTGAGATCCTTCCGAAAACATGATATGTGATATCCAAATCCTTCCCCTTCCAAACCTGAGACCCTCCCTTTAGCATGAGATGTGATATCCAACTCCTTCCCATTCCAATCCTGAGACCCTTCTGATAGCATGAGATGTGATATCTCAATGCTTCTAATACCAAACCTGAGATCCTTCCGATAGCATGAAATGTGATATCTCAATGCTTCTAATACCAAACCTGAGATCCTTCCTATAACATGAGATGTGATATCCAAATCCTTCCCCTTCCAAACCTGAGACCCTCCCTTTAGCATGAGATGTGATATCCAACTCCTTCCCATTCCATTCCTGAGACCCTTCTGATAGCATGAGATGTGATATCTCAATGCCTCTAATACCAAACCTGAGATCCTACCTCTAACATGAAATGTGATATCCAACTCTTTCACCTTCCAAACCTGAGAGCCTTCCTATAGCATGAGATGTGATATCCAAGTCCTTCCCATTCCAATCCTGAGACCCTTCCTATAGCTTGAGATGTGATATCCAACTCCTTCCCATTCCAATTCTGAGACCCTTCCTATACTCTGAGACTTGATATCTCAATGCTTCTAATACCAAACCTGAGACCCGTAATATAACATGAGATGTGATATCCAAATCCTTCCCCTTCCAAACCTTAGACCCTTCCTTTATCATGAGATGTGATATCCAAGTCCTTCCCATTCCAATCCTGAGACCCTTCCTATAGCATGAGATGTGATATCTCAATGCTTCTAATACCAAACCTGAGACCCTTCCTATAACATGAGATGGGAATATCCAACTCCTTCCCATTCCAATCCTGAGACCCTTCCGATAGCAGAGATGTGATATCTCAATGCTTATACCAAACCTGAGACCCTTCCTATGTCATGAGATGTGATATCCAACTCCTTGCCATTCAAATCCTGAGACCCTTCCTATAGCATGAGAAGGGATATCCAACTCCTTCCCAATCCAATCCTGAGACCCTTCCGATAGCAGAGACGTGATATCTCAATGCTTCTACCAAACCTGAGACCCTTCCTTTAGCATGAGATGTGATATCCAAATCCTTCCCCTTCCAAACCTGAGACCCTCCCTTTAGCATGAGATGTGATATCCAACTCCTTCCCATTCCATTCCTGAGACCCTTCTGATAGCATGAGATGTGATATCTCAATGCCTCTAATACCAAACCTGAGATCCTACCTCTAACATGAAATGTGATATCCAACTCTTTCCCCTTCCAAACCTGAGAGCCTTCCTATAGCATGAGATGTGATATCCAAGTCCTTCCCATTCCAATCCTGAGACCCTTCCTATAGCTTGAGATGTGATATCCAACTCCTTCCCATTCCAATTCTGAGACCCTTCCTATACTCTGAGACTTGATATCTCAATGCTTCTAATACCAAACCTGAGACCCGTAATATAACATGAGATGTGATATCCAAATCCTTCCCCTTCCAAACCTTAGACCCTTCCTTTATCATGAGATGTGATATCCAACTCCTTCCCATTCCAATCCTGAGACCCTTCCGATATCATGAGATGTGATATCTCAAAGCTTCTAATATCAAACTTGAGACCCTCCCTATAGCATGAGATGTGATATCCAAGTCCTTCCCATTCCAATCCTGAGACCCTTCCTATAGCATGAGATGTGATATCTCAATGCTTCTAATACTAAACCTGAGACCCTTCCTATAACATGAGATGGGAATATCCAACTCCTTCCCATTCCAATCCTGAGACCCTTCCGATAGCAGAGATGTGATATCTCAATGCTTATACCAAACCTGAGACCCTTCCTATGTCATGAGATGTGATATCCAACTCCTTGCCATTCAAATCCTGAGACCCTTCCTATAGCATGAGAAGGGATATCCAACTCCTTCCCAATCCAATCCTGAGACCCTTCCGATAGCAGAGACGTGATATCTCAATGCTTCTACCAAACCTGAGACCCTTCCTTTAGCATGAGATGTGATATCCAAATCCTTCACATTCCAATCCTGAGACCCTTCCTATAGCATGAGATGTGATATCTCAATGCTTCTAATACCAAACCTGAGATCCTTCCTATAACATGAGATGTGATATCCAATTCCTTCCCATTCCAAACCTGAGACCCTTCCTATTGGATGAGATGTGATATCCAACTCCTTCCCATTCCAACCCTGAGACCCTTCCTATAGCATGAGATGTGATGTCTCAATGCTTCTAATACCAAACCTGAGATCCTTCCTATAACATGAGATGTGATATCCAACTCCTTCCATTCCAATCCTGAGACCCGTCCTATAGCATGAGATGTGATATCTCAATGCTTATACCAAAACTGAGACCCTTCCTATAGCATGAGATGTGATATCCAACTACTTCCCATTCCAATCCCGAGACCCTTCCCATAGCATGAGATGTGATATCTCAATGCTTCTAATACCAAACCTGAGATCCTTCCTCTAACATGAAATGTGATATTCAACTCCTTCCCTTTCCAAACCTAAGAGCATATCTATAGCATGAGATGTGATATCCAAGTCCTTCCCATTCCAATCCTTAGACCCTTCCTACAGCATGCAATATGATATCTCAATGATTCTAATAACAAACCTGAGACCCGTCCTATAGCATGAGATATGATATCCAAGTCCTTCCCATTCCAATCCTGAGACCCTTCCTATAACATGAAATGTGATATCCAACTCCTTCCCATTCCATCCTGAGACCCTTCCTATAGCATGAGATGGGATATCCAACTTCTTCCAAATCCAATACTGATACCCTTCCGATAGCATGAGATGTGATATCCCAATGCTTCTACCAAACCTGAGACCCATACTATGGCATGAGATGTGATATCAAACTCCTTCCCATTCCAATCATGAGACCCTTCCTATAGCTTGAGGTGTGATATCCAACTCCTTCCCATTCCAATTCTGAGACCCTTCTTATACCATGAGACTTGATATCTCAATGCTTCTAATACCAAACCTGAGACCCTTCCTATAACATGAGATGTGATATCCAACTCCTTCCCATTCCAACCTGAGACACTTCCTATAGCATGAGAAGGGATATCCAACTCCTTCCCAATCCAATCCTGAGACCCTTCCGATAGCAGAGATGTGATATCTCAATGCTTATACCAAACCTGAGACCCTTCCTATGGCATGAGATGTGATATCCAACTCCTTGCCATTCAAATCCTGAGACCCTTCCTATAGCATGAGAAGGGATATCCAACTCCTTCCCAATCTAATCCTGAGACCCTTCCGATAGCAGAGACGTAATATCTCAATGCTTCTACCAAACCTGAGACCCTTCCTTTAGCATGAGATGTGATATCCAAATCCTTCACATTCCAATCCTGAGACCCTTCCTATAGCATGAGATGTGATATCTCAATGCTTCTAATACCAAACCTGAGATCCTTCCTATAACATAAGATGTGATATCCAATTCCTTCCCATTCCAAACCTGAGACCCTTCCTATTGGATGAGAGGTGATATCCAACTCCTTCCCATTCCAACCCTGAGACCCTTCCTATAGCATGAGATGTGATGTCTCAATGCTTGTAATACCAAACCTGAGATCCTTCCTATAACATGAGATGTGATATCCAACTCCTTCCATTCCAATCCTGAGACCCGTCCTATAGCATTAGATGTGATATCTCAATGCTTATACCAAACCTGAGGCCCTTCCTATAGCATGAGATGTGATATCCAACTACTTCCCATTCCAATCCTGAGACCCTTCCTATAGCATGAGATGTGATATCTCAATGCTTCTAATACCAAACCTGAGATCCTTCCTCTAACATGAAATGTGATATCCAACTCCTTCCCTTTCCAAACCTAAGAGCCTATCTATAGCATGAGATGTGATATCCAAGTCCTTCCCATTCCAACCCTTAGACCCTTCCTACAGCATGCAATATGATATCTCAATGATTCTAATAACAAACCTGAGACCCGTCCTATAACATGAGATGGGATATCCAACTCCTTCCCATTCCAATCCTGAGACACTTCCGATAGCAGAGATGTGATATCTCAATGCTTATACCAAACCTGAGACCCTTCCTATAACATGAGATGTGATATCCAAATCCTTCCCGTTCCAAACCTGAGACCCTTCCATTAGCATGAGATGTGATATCCAGCTCCTTCCCATTCCAATCCTGAGACACTTCCGATAGCATGAGATGTGATATCTCAATGCTTCTAATATCAAAACTGAGACCCTCCCTATAGCATGATATGTGATATCTAAGTCCTTCCCATGAGATGTGAAATCCAAATCCTTCCCCTTCCAAACCTGAGACCCTCCCTTTAGCATGAGATGTGATATCCAACTCCTTCCCATTCCAATCCTGAGACCCTTCTGATAGCATGAGATGTGATATCTCAATGCTTCTAATACCAAACCTGAGATCCTTCCGATAGCATGAAATGTGAGATCTCAATGCTTCTAATACCAAACCTGAGATCCTTCCTATAACATGAGATGTGATATCCAAATCCTTCCCCTTCCAAACCTGAGACCCTCCCTTTAGCATGAGATGTGATATCCAACTCCTTCCCATTCCATTCCTGAGACCCTTCTGATAGCATGAGATGTGATATCTCAATGCCTCTAATACCAAACCTGAGATCCTACCTCTAACATGAAATGTGATATCCAACTCTTTCCCCTTCCAAACCTGAGAGCCTTCCTATAGCATGAGATGTGATATCCAAGTCCTTCCCATTCCAATCCTGAGACCCTTCCTATAGCTTGAGATGTGATATCCAACTCCTTCCCATTCCAATTCTGAGACCCTTCCTATACTCTGAGACTTGATATCTCAATACTTCTAATACCAAACGTGAGATCCTTCCGAAAACATGATATGTGATATCCAAATCCTTCCCCTTCCAAACCTGAGACCCTCCCTTTAGCATGAGATGTGATATCCAACTCCTTCCCATTCCATTCCTGAGACCCTTCTGATAGCATGAGATGTGATATCTCAATGCCTCTAATACCAAACCTGAGATCCTACCTCTAACATGAAATGTGATATCCAACTCTTTCCCCTTCCAAACCTGAGAGCCTTCCTATAGCATGAGATGTGATATCCAAGTCCTTCCCATTCCAATCCTGAGACCCTTCCTATAGCTTGAGATGTGATATCCAACTCCTTCCCATTCCAATTCTGAGACCCTTCCTATACTCTGAGACTTGATATCTCAATGCTTCTAATACCAAACCTGAGACCCGTAATATAACATGAGATGTGATATCCAAATCCTTCCCCTTCCAAACCTTAGACCCTTCCTTTATCATGAGATGTGATATCCAAGTCCTTCCCATTCCAATCCTGAGACCCTTCCTATAGAATGAGATGTGATATCTCAATGCTTCTAATACCAAACCTGAGACCCTTCCTATAACATGAGATGGGAATATCCAACTCCTTCCCATTCCAATCCTGAGACCCTTCCGATAGCAGAGATGTGATATCTCAATGCTTATACCAAACCTGAGACCCTTCCTATGTCATGAGATGTGATATCCAACTCCTTGCCATTCAAATCCTGAGACCCTTCCTATAGCATGAGAAGGGATATCCAACTCCTTCCCAATCCAATCCTGAGACCCTTCCGATAGCAGAGACGTGATATCTCAATGCTTCTACCAAACCTGAGACCCTTCCTTTAGCATGAGATGTGATATCCAAATCCTTCCCCTTCCAAACCTGAGACCCTCCCTTTAGCATGAGATGTGATATCCAACTCCTTCCCATTCCAATCCTGAGACACTTCCGATAGCATGAGATGTGATATCTCAATGCTTCTAATATCAAAACTGAGACCCTCCCTATAGCATGATATGTGATATCTAAGTCCTTCCCATGAGATGTGAAATCCAAATCCTTCCCCTTCCAAACCTGAGACCCTCCCTTTAGCATGAGATGTGATATCCAACTCCTTCCCATTCCAATCCTGAGACCCTTCTGATAGCATGAGATGTGATATCTCAATGCTTCTAATACCAAACCTGAGATCCTTCCGATAGCATGAAATGTGAGATCTCAATGCTTCTAATACCAAACCTGAGATCCTTCCTATAACATGAGATGTGATATCCAAATCCTTCCCCTTCCAAACCTGAGACCCTCCCTTTAGCATGAGATGTGATATCCAACTCCTTCCCATTCCATTCCTGAGACCCTTCTGATAGCATGAGATGTGATATCTCAATGCCTCTAATACCAAACCTGAGATCCTACCTCTAACATGAAATGTGATATCCAACTCTTTCCCCTTCCAAACCTGAGAGCCTTCCTATAGCATGAGATGTGATATCCAAGTCCTTCCCATTCCAATCCTGAGACCCTTCCTATAGCTTGAGATGTGATATCCAACTCCTTCCCATTCCAATTCTGAGACCCTTCCTATACTCTGAGACTTGATATCTCAATACTTCTAATACCAAACGTGAGATCCTTCCGAAAACATGATATGTGATATCCAAATCCTTCCCCTTCCAAACCTGAGACCCTCCCTTTAGCATGAGATGTGATATCCAACTCCTTCCCATTCCATTCCTGAGACCCTTCTGATAGCATGAGATGTGATATCTCAATGCCTCTAATACCAAACCTGAGATCCTACCTCTAACATGAAATGTGATATCCAACTCTTTCCCCTTCCAAACCTGAGAGCCTTCCTATAGCATGAGATGTGATATCCAAGTCCTTCCCATTCCAATCCTGAGACCCTTCCTATAGCTTGAGATGTGATATCCAACTCCTTCCCATTCCAATTCTGAGACCCTTCCTATACTCTGAGACTTGATATCTCAATGCTTCTAATACCAAACCTGAGACCCGTAATATAACATGAGATGTGATATCCAAATCCTTCCCCTTCCAAACCTTAGACCCTTCCTTTATCATGAGATGTGATATCCAAGTCCTTCCCATTCCAATCCTGAGACCCTTCCTATAGAATGAGATGTGATATCTCAATGCTTCTAATACCAAACCTGAGACCCTTCCTATAACATGAGATGGGAATATCCAACTCCTTCCCATTCCAATCCTGAGACCCTTCCGATAGCAGAGATGTGATATCTCAATGCTTATACCAAACCTGAGACCCTTCCTATGTCATGAGATGTGATATCCAACTCCTTGCCATTCAAATCCTGAGACCCTTCCTATAGCATGAGAAGGGATATCCAACTCCTTCCCAATCCAATCCTGAGACCCTTCCGATAGCAGAGACGTGATATCTCAATGCTTCTACCAAACCTGAGACCCTTCCTTTAGCATGAGATGTGATATCCAAATCCTTCCCCTTCCAAACCTGAGACCCTCCCTTTAGCATGAGATGTGATATCCAACTCCTTCCCATTCCATTCCTGAGACCCTTCTGATAGCATGAGATGTGATATCTCAATGCCTCTAATACCAAACCTGAGATCCTACCTCTAACATGAAATGTGATATCCAACTCTTTCCCCTTCCAAACCTGAGAGCCTTCCTATAGCATGAGATGTGATATCCAAGTCCTTCCCATTCCAATCCTGAGACCCTTCCTATAGCTTGAGATGTGATATCCAACTCCTTCCCATTCCAATTCTGAGACCCTTCCTATACTCTGAGACTTGATATCTCAATGCTTCTAATACCAAACCTGAGACCCGTAATATAACATGAGATGTGATATCCAAATCCTTCCCCTTCCAAACCTTAGACCCTTCCTTTATCATGAGATGTGATATCCAACTCCTTCCCATTCCAATCCTGAGACCCTTCCGATATCATGAGATGTGATATCTCAAAGCTTCTAATATCAAACTTGAGACCCTCCCTATAGCATGAGATGTGATATCCAAGTCCTTCCCATTCCAATCCTGAGACCCTTCCTATAGCATGAGATGTGATATCTCAATGCTTCTAATACCAAACCTGAGACCCTTCCTATAACATGAGATGGGAATATCCAACTCCTTCCCATTCCAATCCTGAGACCCTTCCGATAGCAGAGATGTGATATCTCAATGCTTATACCAAACCTGAGACCCTTCCTATGTCATGAGATGTGATATCCAACTCCTTGCCATTCAAATCCTGAGACCCTTCCTATAGCATGAGAAGGGATATCCAACTCCTTCCCAATCCAATCCTGAGACCCTTCCGATAGCAGAGACGTGATATCTCAATGCTTCTACCAAACCTGAGACCCTTCCTTTAGCATGAGATGTGATATCCAAATCCTTCACATTCCAATCCTGAGACCCTTCCTATAGCATGAGATGTGATATCTCAATGCTTCTAATACCAAACCTGAGATCCTTCCTATAACATGAGATGTGATATCCAATTCCTTCCCATTCCAAACCTGAGACCCTTCCTATAGCATGAGATGTGATGTCTCAATGCTTCTAATACCAAACCTGAGATCCTTCCTATAGCATGAGATGTGATATCTCAATGCTTATACCAAACCTGAGACCCTTCCTATAGCATGAGATGTGATATCCAACTACTTCCCATTCCAATCCTGAGACCCTTCCTATAGCATGAGATGTGATATCTCAATGCTTCTAATACCAAACCTGAGATCCTTCCTCTAACATGAAATGTGATATCCAACTCCTTCCCTTTCCAAACCTAAGAGCCTATCTATAGCATGAGATGTGATATCCAAGTCCTTCCCATTCCAATCCTGAGACCCTTCCTATAACATGAAATGTGATATCCAACTCCTTCCCATTCCAACCTGAGACCCTTCCTATAGCATGAGATGGGATATCCAACTTCTTCCAAATCCAATACTGATACCCTTCCGATAGCATGAGATGTGATATCCCAATGCTTCTACCAAACCTGAGACCCATACTATGGCATGAGATGTGATATCAAACTCCTTCCCATTCCAATCCTGAGACCCTTCCTATAGCTTGAGGTGTGATATCCAACTCCTTCCCATTCCAATTCTGAGACCCTTCTTATACCATGAGACTTGATATCTCAATGCTTCTAATACCAAACCTGAGACCCATACTATGGCATGAGATGTGATATCAAACTCCTTCCCATTACAATCCTGAGACCCTTCCTATAGCATGAGATGTGATATCCAACTACTTCCCATTCCAATCCTGAGACCCTTCCTATAGCATGAGATGTGATATCTCAATGCTTATAATACCAAACCTGAGATCCTTCCTCTAACATGAAATGTGATATCCAACTCCTTCCCTTTCCAAACCTAAGAGCCTATCTATAGCATGAGATGTGATATCCAAGTCCTTCCCATTCCAATCCTTAGACCCTTCCTACAGCATGCAATATGATATCTCAATGATTCTAATAACAAACCTGAGACCCGTCCTATAGCATGAGATATGATATCCAAGTCCTTCCCATTCCAATCCTGAGACCCTTCCTATAACATGAAATGTGATATCCAACCTCTTCCCATTCCAACCTGAGACCCTTCCTATAGCATGAGATGGGATATCCAACTTCTTCCAAATCCAATACTGATACCCTTCCGATAGCATGAGATGTGATATCCCAATGCTTCTTCCAAACCTTAGACCCTTCCTTTATCATGAGATGTGGTATCCAACTCCTTCCCATTCCAATCCTGAGACCCTTCCGATATCATGAGATTTGTTATCTCAATGCTTCTAATATCAAACTTGAGACCCTCCCTATAGCATGAGATGTGACATCCAAGTCCTTCCCATTCCAATCCTGAGAACCTTCCTATAGCATGAGATGTGATATCTCTATGCTTCTAATACCAAACCTGAGACCCTTCCTATAACATGAGATGGGATATCCAACGCCTTCCCATTCCAATCCTGAGACCCTTCCGATAGCAGAGATGTGATATCTCAATGCTTATACCAAACCTGAGACCCTTCCTATGGCCTGAGATGTCATATACAACTCCTTCCCATTCCAATCCTGAGACCCTTCCTTTAGCATGAGATGTGATATCTCAATGCTTATACCAAATCTGAGACCCTTCCTATAGCATGAGATGTGATATCCAAATCCTTCCCATTCCAATCCTGAGACCCTTCCTATAGCATGAGATGTGATATCTCAATGCTTATACCAAACCTGAGAGCCTACCTATAGCATGAGATGTGATATCCAAGTCCATCCCATTCCAATCCTTAGACCCTTCCTACAGCATGCAATGTGATATCTCAATGATTCTAATACCAAACCAGAGACTCTTACTATAACATGAGATGGGATATCCAACTCCTTCCCATTCCAATCCTGAGCCGCTTCCTATAGCAGAGATGTGATATCTCAATGCTTATACCAAACCTGAGACCCTTCCTATATCATGAGATGTGATATCCAACTCCTTCCCGTTCCAAACCTGAGACACTAACTATAGCATATGTGATATCCAACTCCTTCCCATTCCAAACATGAGACCCTTCCTATAGCAAGAAAGTAATATCCAACTCCTACCCATTCCAATCCTGAGGCCCTTCCTATAGCAAGAGATGTGATATCCAAATCCTTCCCATTCCAATCCTGAGACCCTTCCTATAACATGAGATGTCATATCCAACTCCTTCCCATTCCAACCTGAGACACTTCCTATAGCATGAGAAGGGATATCCAACACCTTCCCAATCCAATCCTGAGACCCTTCCGATAGCAGAGATGTGATATCTCAATGCTTATACCAAACCTGAGACCCTTCCTATGGCATGAGATGTGATATCCAACTCCTTGCCATTCAAATCCTGAGACCCTTCCTATAGCATGAGAAGGGATATCCAACTCCTTCCCAATCCAATCCTGAGACCCTTCCGATAGCAGAGACGTGATATCTCAATGCTTCTACCAAACCTGAGACCCTTCCTTTAGCATGAGATGTGATATCCAAATCCTTCACATTCCAATCCTGAGACCCTTCCTATAGCATGAGATGTGATATCTCAATGCTTTTAATACCAAACCTGAGATCCTTCCTATAACATGAGATGTGATATCCAATTCCTTCCCATTCCAAACCTGAGACCCTTCCTATTGGATGAGATGTGATATCCAACTCCTTCCCATTCCAACCCTGAGACCCTTCCTATAGCATGAGATGTGATGTCTCAATGCTTCTAATACCAAACCTGAGATCCTTCCTATAACATGAGATGTGATATCCAACTCCTTCCATTCCAATCCTGAGACCCGTCCTATAGCATGAGATGTGATATCTCAATGCTTCTAATACCAAACCTGAGATCCTTCCTCTAACATGAAATGTGATATCCAACTCCTTCCCTTTCCAAACCTAAGAGCCTATCTATAGCATGAGATGTGATATCCAAGTCCTTCCCATTCCAACCCTTAGACCCTTCCTACAGCATGCAATATGATATCTCAATGATTCTAATAACAAACCTGAGACCCGTCCTATAACATGAGATGGGATATCCAACTCCTTCCCATTCCAATCCTGAGACACTTCCGATAGCAGAGATGTGATATCTCAATGCTTATACCAAACCTGAGACCCTTCCTATAACATGAGATGTGATATCCAAATCCTTCCCGTTCCATACCTGAGACCCTTCCTTTAGCATGAGATGTGATATCCAAATCCTTCCTGTTCCAAACCTGAGACCCTTCCTTTAGCATGAGATGTGATATCCAGCTCCTTCCCATTCCAATCCTGAGACACTTCCGATAGCATGAGATGTGATATCTCAATGCTTCTAATATCAAAACTGAGACCCTCCCTATAGCATGATATGTGAAATCTAAGTCCTTCCCATTCCAATCCTGAGACACTCCCTATAGCATGAGATGTGATATCCAACTCTTTCCCATTCCAATCCTGAGACCCTTCCTATAGCATGAGATATGATATCTCAATACTTCTAATACCAAACGTGAGATCCTTCCGATAACATGAGATGTGATATCCAAATCCTTCCCCTTCCAAACCTGAGACCCTCCCTTTAGCATGAGATGTGATATCCAACTCCTTCCCATTCCAATCCTGAGACCCTTCTGATAGCATGAGATGTGATATCTCAATGCTTCTAATACCAAACCTGAGATCCTTCCGATAGCATGAGATGTGGTATCTCAATGCTTCTATTACCAAACCTGAGATCCTTCCTATAACATGAGATGTGATATCCAAATCCTTCCCGTTCCAAACCTGAGACCCTCCCTTTAGCATGAGATGTGATATCCAACTCCTTCCCATTCCATTCCTGAGACCCTTCTGATAGCATGAGATGTGATATCTCAATGCCTCTAATACCAAACCTGAGATCCTACCTCTAACATGAAATGTGATATCCAACTCTTTCCCCTTCCAAACCTGAGAGCCTTCCTATAGCATGAGATGTGATATCCAAGTCCTTCCCATTCCAATCCTGAGACCCTTCCTATAGCTTGAGATGTGATATCCAACTCCTTCCCATTCCAATTCTGAGACCCTTCCTATACTCTGAGACTTGATATCTCAATGCTTCTAATACCAAACCTGAGACCCGTAATATAACATGAGATGTGATATCCATCCAAATCCTTCCCCTTCCAAACCTTAGACCATTCCTTTATCATGAGATGTGATATCCAACTCCTTCCCATTCCAATCCTGAGACCCTTCCGATATCATGAGATGTGATATCTCAAAGCTTCTAATATCAAACTTGAGACCCTCCCTATAGCATGAGATGTGATATCCAAGTCCATCCCATTCCAATCCTGAGACCCTTCCTATAGCATGAGATGTGATATCTCAATGCTTCTAATACCAAACCTGAAACCCTTCCTATAACATGAGATGGGAATATCCAACTCCTTCCCATTCCAATCCTGAGACCCTTCCGATAGCAGAGATGTGATATCTCAATGCTCATACCAAACCTGAGACCCTTCCTATGGCATGAGATGTGATATCCAACTCCTTGCCATTCAAATCCTGAGACCCTTCCTATAGCATGAGAAGGGATATCCAACTCCTTCCCAATCCAATCCTGAGACCCTTCCGATAGCAGAGACGTGATATCTCAATGCTTCTACCAAACCTGAGACCCTTCCTTTAGCATGAGATGTGATATCCAAATCCTTCACATTCCAATCCTGAGACCCTTCCTATAGCATGAGATGTGATATCTCAATGCTTCTAATACCAAACCTGAGATCCTTCCTATAACATGAGATGTGATATCCAATTCCTTCCCATTCCAAACCTGAGACCCTTCCTATTGGATGAGATGTGATATCCAACTCCTTCCCATTCCAACCCTGAGACCCTTCCTATAGCATGAGATGTGATGTCTCAATGCTTCTAATACCAAACCTGAGATCCTTCCTATAACATGAGATGTGATATCCAACTCCTTCCATTCCAATCCTGAGACCCGTCCTATAGCATGAGATGTGATATCTCAATGCTTATACCAAACCTGAGACCCTTCCTATAGCATGAGATGTGATATCCAACTACTTCCCATTCCAATCCTGAGACCCTTCCTATAGCATGAGATGTGATATCTCAATGCTTCTAATACCAAACCTGAGATCCTTCCTCTAACATGAAATGTGATATCCAACTCCTTCCCTTTCCAAACCTAAGAGCCTATCTATAGCATGAGATGTGATATCCAAGTCCTTCCCATTCCAATCCTTAGACCCTTCCTACAGCATGCAATATGATATCTCAATGATTCTAATAACAAACCTGAGACCCGTCCTATAGCATGAGATATGATATCCAAGTCCTTCCCATTCCAATCCTGAGACCCTTCCTATAACATGAAATGTGATATCCAACTCCTTCTCATTCCAACCTGAGACCCTTCCTATAGCATGAGATGGGATATCCAACTTCTTCCAAATCCAATACTGATACCCTTCCGATAGCATGAGATGTGATATCCCAATGCTTCTACCAAACCTGAGACCCATACTATGGCATGAGATGTGATATCAAACTCCTTCCCATTCCAATCCTGAGACCCTTCCTATAGCTTGAGGTGTGATATCCAACTCCTTCCCATTCCAATTCTGAGACCCTTCTTATACCATGAGACTTGATATCTCAATGCTTCTAATACCAAACCTGAGACCCGTCCTATAACATGAGATGTGATATCCAAATCCTTCCCCTTCCAAACCTTAGACCCTTCCTTTATCATGAGATGTGATATCCAACTCCTTCCCATTCCAATCCTGAGACCCTTCCGATATCATGAGATTTGTTATCTCAATGATTCTAATATCAAACTTGAGACCCTCCCTATAGCATGAGATGTGACATCCAAGTCCTTCCCATTCCAATCCTGAGACCCTTCCTATAGCATGAGATGTGATATCTCTATGCTTCTAATACCAAACCTGAGACCCTTCCTATAACATGAGATGGGATATCCAACTCCTTCCCATTCCAATCCTGAGACCCTTCCGATAGCAGAGTTGTGATATCTCAATGCTTATACAAAACCTGAGAACCTTCCTATGGCCTGAGATGTCATATACAACTCCTTCCCATTCCAATCCTGAGACCCTTCCTTTAGCATGAGATGTGATATCTCAATGCTTATACCATATCTGAGACCCTTCCTATAGCATGAGATGTGATATCCAATTCCTTCCCATTCTAATCCTGAGCCGCTTCCGATAGCAGAGATGTGATATCTCAATGCTTATACCAAACCTGAGACCCTTCCTATAACATGAGATGTGATATCCAACTCGTTCCCGTTCCAAACCTGAGACACTAACTATAGTATATGTGATATCCAACTCCTTCCCATTCCAAACATGAGACCCTTCCTATAGCAAGAAAGTAATATCCAACTCCTACCCATTCCAAACCTGAGACCCT
This sequence comes from Ambystoma mexicanum, assembly GCF_040938575.1. Taxonomy (NCBI): domain Eukaryota; kingdom Metazoa; phylum Chordata; class Amphibia; order Caudata; family Ambystomatidae; genus Ambystoma; species Ambystoma mexicanum. The sequence goes on along the minus strand of NW_027182519.1, from coordinate 619,348 downwards.
TCCTATAGCAAGAGATGTGATATCCAAATCCTTCCCATTCCAATCCCGAGACCCTTCCTATAACATGAGATGTGATATCCAACTCCTTCCCATTCCAACCTGAGACACTTCCTATAGCATGAGAAGGGATATCCAACTCCTTCCCAATCCAATCCTGAGACCCTTCCGATAGCAGAGATGTGATATCTCAATGCTTATACCAAACCTGAGACCCTTCCTATGGCATGAGATGTGATATCCAACTCCTTACCATTCAAATCCTGAGACCCTTCCTATAGCATGAGATGTGATATCTCTATGCTTCTAATACCAAACCTGAGACCCTTCCTATAACATGAGATGTGATATCCAACTCCTTCCCATTCCAATCCTGAGACCCTTCCGATAGCAGAGATGTGATATCTCAATGCTTATACCAAACCTGAGAACCTTCCTATGGCCTGAGATGTCAAATACAAATCCTTCCCATTCCAATCCTGAGACCCTTCCTTTAGCATGAGATGTGATATCTCAATGCTTATACCAAATCTGAGACCCTTCCTATAGCATGAGATGTGATATCCAATTCCTTCCCATTCCAATCCTGAGACCCTTCCTATAGCATGAGATGTGATATCTCAATGCTTATACCAAACCTGAGAGCCTACCTATAGCATGAGATGTGATATCCAAGTCCATTCCATTCCAACCCTTAGACCCTTCCTACAGCATGCGATGTGATATCTCAATGATTCTAATACCAAACCAGAGACTCTTCCTATAACATGAGATGTGATATCCAATTCCTTCCCATTCCAAACCTGAGACCCTTCCTATTGGATGAAATGTGATATCCAACTCCTTCCCATTCCAACCCTGAGACCCTTCCTATAGCATGAGATGTGATGTCTCAATGCTTCTAATACCAAACCTGAGATCCTTCCTATAACATGAGATGTGATATCCAACTCCTTCCATTCCAATCCTGAGACCCGTCCTATAGCATGAGATGTGATATCTCAATGCTTATACCAAACCTGAGACCCTTCCTATAGCATGAGATGTGACATCCAAGTCCTTCCCATTCCAATCCTGAGACCCTTCCTATAACATGAGATGTGATATCCAACTCCTTCCCATTCCAACCTGAGACACTTCCTATAGCATGAGAAGGGATATCTCACTGCTTATACCAAACCTGAGACCCTTCCCATAGCATGAGATGTGATATCCAACTGCTTCCCATTCCAATCCTGAGACCCTTCCTATAGCATGAGATGTGATATCTCAATGCTTCTAATATCAAACCTGAGATCCTTCCTCTAACATGAAATGTGATATCCAACTCCTTCCCTTTCCAAACCTAAGAGCCTATCTATAGCATGAGATGTGATATCCAAGTCCTTCCCATTTCAACCCTTAGACCCTTCCTACAGCATGCAATATGATATCTCAATGATTCTAATAACAAACCTGAGACCCGTCCTATAACATGAGATGGGATATCCAACTCCTTCCCATTCCAATCCTGAGACACTTCCGATAGCAGAGATGTGATATCTCAATGCTTATACCAAACCTTAGACCCTTCCTATAACATGAGATGTGATATCCAAATCCTTCCCGTTCCAAACCTGAGACCCTTCCTTTAGCATGAGATGTGATATCCAGCACCTTCCCATTCCAATCCTGAGACACTTCCGATAGCATGAGATGTGATATCTCAATGCTTCTAATATCAAAACTGAGACCCTCCCTATAGCATGATATGTGATATCTAAGTCCTTCCCATTCCAATCCTGAGACCCTCCCTATAGCATGAGATGTGATATCTCACTGCTTATACCAAACCTGAGACCCTTCCCATAGCATGAGATGTGATAGCCAACTCCTTCCCATTCCAATCCTCAGACCCTTCCTATAGCATGAGATGTGTATCTCAATGCTTCTAATATCAAAATTGAGATATCAAGTCTCAGAGTATAGGAAGGGTCTCAGAATTGGAATGGGAAGGAGTTGGATATCACATCTCAAGCTATAGGAAGGGTCTCAGGATTGGAATGGGAAGGACTTGGATATCACATCTCATGCTATAGGAAGGCTCTCAGGTTTGGAAGGGGACAGAGTTGGATATCACATTTCATGTTAGAGGTAGGATCTCAGGTTTGGTATTAGAGGTATTGAGATATCACATCTCATGCTATCAGAAGGGTCTCAGGAATGGAATGGGAAGGAGTTGGATATCACATCTCAAGCTAAAGGGAGGGTCTCAGGTTTGGAAGGGGAAGGATTTGGATATCACATCTCATGTTATAGGAAGGATCTCGGGTTTGGTATTAGAAGCATTGAGATATCACATCTCATGCTATCGGAAGGATCTCAGGTTTGGTATTAGAAGCATTGAGATATCACATCTCATGCTATCAGAAGGGTCTCAGGATTGGAATGGGAAGGAGTTGGATATCACATCTCATGCTAAAGGGAGGGTCTCAGGTTTGGAAGGGGAAGGATTTGGATATCACATCTCATGTTTTCGGAAGGATCTCATGTTTGGTATTAGAAGTATTGAGATATCATATCTCATGCTATAGGAAGAGTCTCAGGATTGGAATGGGAAGGAGTTGGATATCACATCTCATGCTATAGGAAGTGTCTCAGCATTGGAATGGGAAGGACTTGGATATCACATCTCATGCTATAGGTAGGGTCTCAAGTTTGATATTAGAAGCATTGAGATATCACATCTCATGCTATAGGAAGGGTCTGAGGATTGGAATGGGAAGGAGTTGGATATCACATCTCATGCTATGGGAAGGGTCTCAGGTTTGGTATAAGCAGTGAGATATCACATCTCATGCTATAGGAAGTGTCTCAGGATTGGAATGGGAAGGAGTTGGATATCACATCTCATGTTATAGGAAGGATCTCAGGTTTGGTATAAGCATTGAGATATCACATCTCTGCTATCGGAAGGGTCTCAGGATTGGAATGGGAAGGAGTTGGATATTCCCATCTCATGTTATAGGAAGGGTCTCAGGTTTGGTATTAGAAGCATTGAGATATCACATCTCATGCTATAGGAAGGGTCTCAGGATTGGAATGGGAAGGACTTGGATATCACATCTCATGCTATAGGGAGGGTCTCAAGTTTGATATTAGAAGCTTTGAGATATCACATCTCATGATATCGGAAGGGTCTCAGGATTGGAATGGGAAGGAGTTGGATATCACATCTCATGATAAAGGAAGGGTCTAAGGTTTGGAAGGGGAAGGATTTGGATATCACATCTCATGTTATATTACGGGTCTCAGGTTTGGTATTAGAAGCATTGAGATATCAAGTCTCATAGTATAGGAAGGGTCTCAGAATTGGAATGTGAAGGAGTTGGATATCACATCTCAAGCTATAGGAAGGGTCTCAGGATTGGAATGGGAAGGACTTGGATATCACATCTCATGCTATAGGAAGGCTCTCAGGTTTGGAAGGGGAAAGAGTTGTTTATCACATTTCATGTTAGAGGTAGGATCTCAGGTTTGGTATTAGAGGCTTTGAGATATCATATTTCATGCTATCAGAAGGGTCTCAGGAATGGAATGGGAAGGAGTTGGATATCACATCTCATGCTAAAGGGAGGGTCTCAGGATTGGAAGGGGAAGGATTTGGATATCACATCTCATGTTATAGGAAGGATCTCAGGTTTGGTATTAGAAGCATTGAGATATCACATCTCATGTTATCGGAAGGATCTCAGGTTTGGTATTAGAAGCATTGAGATATCACATCTCATGCTATCAGAAGAGTCTCAGGATTGGAATAGGAAGGAGTTGGATATCACATCTCATGCTAAAGGGAGGGTCTCAGGTTTGGAAGGGGAAGGATTTGGATATCACATCTCATGTTATCGGAAGGATCTCACGTTTGGTATTAGAAGTATTGAGATATCATATCTCATGCTATAGGAAGGGTCTCAGGATTGGAATGGGAAGGAGTTGGATATCACATCTCATGCTATAGGGAGGGTCTCAGGATTGGAATGGGAAGGACTTAGATATCACATATCATGCTATAGGGAGGGTCTCAGTTTTGATATTAGAAGCATTGAGATATCACATCTCATGCTATCGGAAGTGTCTCAGGATTGGAATGGGAAGGTGCTGGATATCACATCTCATGCTAAAGGAAGGGTCTCAGGTTTGGAACGGGAAGGATTTGGATATCACATCTCATGTTATAGGAAGGGTCTCAGGTTTGGTATAAGCATTGAGATATCACATCTCTGCTATAGGAAGTGTCTCAGGATTGGAATGGGAAGGAGTTGGATATCCCATCTCATGTTATAGGACGGGTCTCAGGTTTGTTATTAGAATCATTGAGATATCATATTGCATGCTGTAGGAAGGGTCTAAGGGTTGGAATGGGAAGGACTTGGATATCACATCTCATGCTATAGATAGGCTCTTAGGTTTGGAAAGGGAAGGAGTTGGATATCACATTTCATGTTAGAGGAAGGATCTCAGGTTTGGTATTAGAAGCATTGAGATATCACATCTCATGCTATAGGAAGGGTCTCAGGATTGGAATGGGAAGCAGTTGGATATCACATCTCATGCTATAGGAAAGGTCTCAGGTTTGGTATAAGCATTGAGATATCACATCTCATGCTATAGGACGGGTCTCAGGATTGGAATGGAAGGAGTTGGATATCACATCTCATGTTATAGGAAGGATCTCAGGTTTGGTATTAGAAGCATTGAGACATCACATCTCATGCTATAGGAAGGGTCTCAGGGTTGGAATGGGAAGGAGTTGGACATCACATCTCATCCAATAGGAAGGGTCTCTGGTTTGGAATGGGAAGGAATTGGATATCACATCTCATGTTATAGGAAGGATCTCAGGTTTGGTATTAGAAGCATTGAGATATCACATCTCATGCTATAGGAAGGGTCTCAGGATTGGAATGTGAAGGATTTGGATATCACATCTCATGCTAAAGGAAGGGTCTCAGGTTTGGTAGAAGCATTGAGATATCACGTCTCTGCTATCGGAAGGGTCTCAGGATTGGATTGGGAAGGAGTTGGATATCACATCTCATGCCATAGGAAGGGTCTCAGGTTTGGTATAAGCATTGAGATATCACATCTCTGCTATCGGAAGGGTCTCAGGACTGGATTGGGAAGGAGTTGGATATCCCTTCTCATGCTATAGGAAGTGTCTCAGGTTGGAATGGGAAGGAGTTGGATATCACATCTCATGTTATAGGAAGGGTCTCAGGATTGGAATGGGAAGGATTTGGATATCACATCTCTTGCTATAGGAAGGGTCTCAGGATTGGAATGGGTAGGACTTGGATATTACTTTCTTGCTATAGGAAGGGTCTCATGTTTGGAATGGGAAGGAGTTGGATATCACATATGCTATAGTTAGTGTCTCAGGTTTGGAACGGGAAGGAGTTGGATATCACATCTCATGTTATAGGAAGGGTCTCAGGTTTGTTATAAGCATTGAGATATCACATCTCTGCTATTGGAAGCGGCTCAGGATTGGAATGGGAAGGAGTTGGATATCCCATCTCATGTTATAGGAAGAGTCTCTGGTTTGGTATTAGAATCATAGAGATATCACATCGCATGCTGTAGGAAGGGTCTAAGGATTGGAATGGGATGGACTTGGATATCACATCTCATGCTATAGGTAGGCTCTCAGGTTTGGTATAAGCATTGAGATATCACATCTCATGATATAGGAAGGGTCTCAGGATTGGAATGGGAAGGAATTGGATATCACATCTCATGCTATAGGAAGGGTCTCAGATTTGGTATAAGCATTGAGATATCACATCACATGCTAAAGGAAGGGTCTCAGGATTGGAATGGGAAGGAGTTGTATATGACATCTCAGGCCATAGGAAGGTTCTCAGGTTTGGTGTAAGCATTGAGATATCACATCTCTGCTATCGGAAGGGTCTCAGGATTGGAATGGGAAGGAGTTGGATATCCCATCTCATGTTATAGGAAGGGTCTCAGGTTTGGTATTAGAAGCATAGAGATATCACATCTCATGCTATAGGAAGGGTCTCAGGATTTGAATGGCAAGGAGTTGGATATCACATCTCATGCCATAGGAAGGGTCTCAGGTTTGGTATAAGCATTGAGATATCACATCTCTGCTATCGGAAGGGTCTCAGGATTGGATTGGGAAGGAGTTGGATATCCCTTCTCATGCTATAGGAAGGGTCTCAGGTTGGAATGGGAAGGAGTTGGATATCACATCTCATGTTATAGGAAGGGTCTCAGGATTGGAATGGGAAGGATTTGGATATCACATCTCTTGCTATAGGAAGGGTCTCAGGATTGGAATGGGTAGGAGTTGGATATTACTTTCTTGCTATAGGAAGGGTCTCATGTTTGGAATGGGAAGGAGTTGGATATCACATATGCTATAGTTAGTGTCTCAGGTTTGGAACGGGAAGGAGTTGGATATCACATCTCATGTTATAGAAGGGTCTCAGGTTTGGTATAAGCATTGAGATATCACATCTCTGCTATCGGAAGCGGCTCAGGATTGGAATGGGAAGGAGTTGGATATCCCATCTCATGTTATAGGAAGGGTCTCAGGTTTGGTATTAGAAGCATAGAGATATCACATCTCATGCTATAGGAAGGGTCTCAGGATTGGAATGGGAAGGACTTGGATGTCACATCTCATGCTATAGGGAGGGTCTCAAGTTTGATATTAGAAGCATTGAGATAACAAATCTCATGATATCGGTAGGGTCTCAGGATTGGAATGGGAAGGAGTTGGATACCACATCTCACGATAAAGGAAGGGTCTAAGGTTTGGAAGGGGAAGGATTTGGATATCACATCTCATGTTATAGGACGGGTCTCAGGTTTGGTATTAGAAGCATTGAGATATCAAGTCTCATGGTATAAGAAGGGTCTCAGAATTGGAATGGGAAGGAGTTGGATATCACACCTCAAGCTATAGGAAGGGTCTCAGGATTGGAATGGGAAGGAGTTTGATATCACATCTCATGCAATAGTATGGGTCTCAGGTTTGGTAGAAGCATTGGGATATCGCATCTCATGCTATCGGAAGGGTATCAGTATTGGATTTGGAAGAAGTTGGATATCCCATCTCATGCTATAGGAAGGGTCTCAGGTTGGAATGGGAAGGAGTTGGATATCACATTTCATGTCATAGGAAGGGTCTCAGGATTGGAATGGGAAGGACTTGGATATCATATCTCATGCTATAGGACGGGTCTCAGGTTTGTTATTAGAATCATTGAGATATCATATTGCATGTTGTAGGAAGGGTCTAAGGATTGGAATGGGAAGGACTTGGATATCACATCTCATGCTATAGATAGGCTCTTAGGTTTGGAAAGGGAAGGAGTTGGATATCACATTTCATGTTAGAGGAAGGATCTCAGGTTTGGTATTAGAAGCATTGAGATATCACATCTCATGCTATAGGAAGGGTCTCAGGATTGGAATGGGAAGTAGTTGGATATCACATCTCATGCTATAGGAAGGGTCTCAGGTTTGGTATAAGCATTGAGATATCACATCTCATGCTATAGGACGGGTCTCAGGATTGGAATGGAAGGAGTTGGATATCACATCTCATGTTATAGGAAGGATCTCAGGTTTGGTATTAGAAGCATTGAGACATCACATCTCATGCCATAGGAAGGGTCTCAGGGTTGGAATGGGAAGGAGTTGGATATCACATCTCATCCAATAGGAAGGGTCTCAGGTTTGGAATGGGAAGGAATTGGATATCACATCTCATGTTATAGGAAGGATCTCAGGTTTGGTATTAGAAGCATTGAGATATCACATCTCATGCTATACGAAGGGTCTCAGGATTGGAATGTGAAGGATTTGGATATCACATCTCATGCTAAAGGAAGGGTCTCAGGTTTGGTAGAAGCATTGAGATATCACGTCTCTGCTATCGGAAGGGTCTCAGGATTGGATTGGGAAGGAGTTGGATATCCCTTCTCATGCTATAGGAAGGGTCTCAGGATTTGAATGGCAAGGAGTTGGATATCACATCTCATGCCATAGGAAGGGTCTCAGGTTTGGTATAAGCATTGAGATATCACATCTCTGCTATCGGAAGGGTCTCAGGATTGGAATGGGAAGGAGTTGGATATTCCCATCTCATGTTATAGGAAGGGTCTCAGGTTTGGTATTAGAAGCATTGAGATATCACATCTCATGCTATAGGAAGGGTCTCAGGATTGGAATGGGAAGGACTTGGATATCACATCTCATGCTATAGGGAGGGTCTCAAGTTTGATATTAGAAGCTTTGAGATATCACATCTCATGATATCGGAAGGGTCTCAGGATTGGAATGGGAAGGAGTTGGATATCACATCTCATGATAAAGGAAGGGTCTAAGGTTTGGAAGGGGAAGTATTTGGATATCACATCTCATGTTATATTACGGGTCTCAGGTTTGGTATTAGAAGCATTGAGATATCAAGTCTCAGAGTATAGGAAGGGTCTCAGAATTGGAATGGGAAGGAGTTGGATATCACATCTCAAGCTATAGGAAGGGTCTCAGGATTGGAATGGGAAGGACTTGGATATCACATCTCATGCTATAGGAAGGCTCTCAGGTTTGGAGGGGGAAAGAGTTGGATATCACATTTCATGTTAGAGGTAGGATCTCAGGTTTGGTATTAGAGGCATTGAGATATCACATCTCATGCTATCAGAAGGGTCTCAGGAATGGAATGGGAAGGAGTTGGATATCACATCTCATGCTAAAGGGAGGGTCTCAGGTTTGGAAGGGGAAGGATTTGGATATCACATCTCATGTTATAGGAAGGATCTCAGGTTTGGTATTAGAAGCATTGAGATATCACATCTCATGCTATCGGAAGGATCTCAGGTTTGGTATTAGAAGCATTGAGATATCACATCTCATGCTATCAGAAGGGTCTCAGGATTGGAATGGGAAGGAGTTGGATATCACATCTCATGCTAAAGGGAGGGTCTCTGGTTTGGAAGGGGAAGGATTTGGATATCACATCTCATGTTATCGGAAGGATCTCACGTTTGGTATTAGAAGTATTGAGATATCATATCTCATGCTATAGGAAGGGTCTCAGGATTGGAATGGGAAAGAGTTGGATATCACATCTCATGCTATAGGGAGTGTCTCAGGATTGGAATGGGAAGGACTTAGATATCACATATCATGCTATAGGGAGGGTCTCAGTTTTGATATTAGAAGCATTGAGATATCACATCTCATGCTATCGGAAGTGTCTCAGGATTGGAATGGGAAGGAGCTGGATATCACATCTCATGCTAAAGGAAGGGTCTCAGGTTTGGAACGGGAAGGATTTGGATATCACATCTCATGTTATAGGAAGGGTCTCAGGTTTGGTATAAGCATTGAGATATCACATCTCTGCTATCGGCAGTGTCTCAGGATTGGAATGGGAAGGAGTTGGATATCCCATCTCATGTTATAGGACGGGTCTCAGGTTTGTTATTAGAATCATTGAGATATCATATTGCATGCTGTAGGAAGGGTCTAAGGGTTGGAATGGGAAGGACTTGGATATCACATCTCATGCTATAGATAGGCTCTTAGGTTTGGAAAGAGAAGGAGTTGGATATCACATTTCATGTTAGAGGAAGGATCTCAGGTTTGGTATTAGAAGCATTGAGATATCACATCTCATGCTATAGGAAGGGTCTCAGGATTGGAATGGGAAGTAGTTGGATATCACATCTCATGCTATAGGAAGGGTCTCAGGTTTGGTATAAGCATTGAGATATCACATCTCATGCTATAAAACGGGTCTCAGGATTGGAATGGAAGGAGTTGGATATCACATCTCATGTTATAGGAAGGATCTCAGGTTTGGTATTAGAAGCATTGAGACATCACATCTCATGCTATAGGAAGGGTCTCAGGGTTGGAATGGGAAGGAGTTGGATATCACATCTCATCCAATAGGAAGGGTCTCAGGTTTGGAATGGGAAGGAATTGGATATCACATCTCATGTTATAGGAAGGATCTCAGGTTTGGTATTAGAAGCATTGAGATATCACATCTCATGCTATAGGAAGGGTCTCAGGATTGGAATGTGAAGGATTTGGATATCACATCTCATGCTAAAGGAAGGGTCTCAGGTTTGGTAGAAGCATTGAGATATCACGTCTCTGCTATCGGAACGGTCTCAGGATTGGATTGGGAAGGAGTTGGATATCACATCTCATGCCATAGGAAGGGTCTCAGGTTTGGTATAAGCATTGAGATATCACATCTCTGCTATCGGAAGGGTCTCAGGATTGGATTGGGAAGGAGTTGGATATCCCTTCTCATGCTATAGGAAGTGTCTCAGGTTGGAATGGGAAGGAGTTGGATATCACATCTCATGTTATAGGAAGGGTCTCAGGATTGGAATGGGAAGGATTTGGATATCACATCTCTTGCTATAGGAAGGGTCTCAGGATTGGAATGGGTAGGAGTTGGATATTACTTTCTTGCTATAGGAAGGGTCTCATGTTTGGAATGGGAAGGAGTTGGATATCACATATGCTATAGTTAGTGTCTCAGGTTTGGAACGGGAAGGAGTTGGATATCACATCTCATGTTATAGGAAGGGTCTCAGGTTTGGTATAAGCATTGAGATATCACATCTCTGCTATCGGAAGCGGCTCAGGATTGGAATGGGAAGGAGTTGGATATCCCATCTCATGTTATAGTAAGAGTCTCTGGTTTGGTATTAGAATCATTGAGATATCACTTCGCATGCTGTAGGAAGGGTCTAAGGATTGGAATGGGATGGACTTGGATATCACATCTCATGCTATAGGTAGGCTCTCAGGTTTGGTATAAGCATTGAGATATCACATCTCATGCTATAGGAAGGGTCTCAGGATTGGAATAGGAAGGATTTGGATATCACATCTCATGCTATAGGAAGGGTCTCAGATTTGGTATAGGCATTGAGATATCACATCTCATGCTAAAGGAAGGGTCTCAGGATTGGAATGTTAAGGAGTTGTACATGACATCTCAGGCCATAGGAAGGGTCTCAGGTTTGGTATAAGCATTGAGATATCACATCTCTGCTATCGGAAGGGTCTCAGGATTGGAATGGGAAGGAGTTGGATATCCCATCTCATGTTATAGGAAGGGTCTCAGGTTTGGTATTAGAAGCATAGAGATATCACATCTCATGCTATAGGAAGGGTCTCAGGATTGTAATGGGAAGGACTTGGATGTCACATCTCATGCTATAGGGAGGGTCTCAAGTTTGATATTAGAAGCATTGAGATAACAAATCTCATGATATCGGTAGGGTCTCAGGATTGGAATGGGAAGGAGTTGGATACCACATCTCACGATAAAGGAAGGGTCTAAGGTTTGGAAGGGGAAGGATTTGGATATCACATCTCATGTTATAGGACGGGTCTCAGGTTTGGTATTAGAAGCATTGAGATATCAAGTCTCATGGTATAAGAAGGGTCTCAGAATTGGAATGGGAAGGAGTTGGATATCACACCTCAAGCTATAGGAAGGGTCTCAGGATTGGAATGGGAAGGAGTTTGATATCACATCTCATGCGATAGTATGGGTCTCAGGTTTGGTAGAAGCATTGGGATATCGCATCTCATGCTATCGGAAGGGTATCAGTATTGGATTTGGAAGAAGTTGGATATCCCATCTCATGCTATAGGAAGGGTCTCAGGTTGGAATGGGAAGGAGTTGGATATCACATTTCATGTTATAGGAAGGGTCTCAGGATTGGAATGGGAAGGACTTGGATATCATATCTCATGCTATAGGACGGGTCTCAGGTTTGTTATTAGAATCATTGAGATATCATATTGCATGCTGTAGGAAGGGTCTAAGGATTGGAATGGGAAGGACCTGGATATCACATCTCATGCTATAGATAGGCTCTTAGGTTTGGAAAGGGAAGGAGTTGGATATCACATTTCATGTTAGAGGAAGGATCTCAGGTTTGGTATTAGAAGCATTGAGATATCACATCTCATGCTATAGGAAGGGTCTCAGGATTGGAATGGGAAGTAGTTGGATATCACATCTCATGCTATAGGAAGGGTCTCAGGTTTGGTATAAGCATTGAGATATCACATCTCATGCTATAGGACGGGTCTCAGGATTGGAATGGAAGGAGTTGGATTTCACATCTCATGTTATAGGAAGGATCTCAGGTTTTGTATTAGAAGCATTGAGACATCACATCTCATGCTATAGGAAGGGTCTCAGGGTTGGAATGGGAAGGAGTTGGATATCACATCTCATCCAATAGGAAGGGTCTCAGGTTTGGAAAGTGAAGGAGTTGGATATCACATTTCATGTTAGAGGAAGGATCTCAGGTTTGGTATTAGGGGCATTGAGATATCACATCTCAGGCTATAGGAAGGGTCTCAGGATTGGAATGGGAAGGAGTTGGATATCACATCTCATGCTATAGGAAGGGTCTCAGGTTTGGTAGAAGCATTGAGATATCACATCTCATGCTATAGGAAGGGTCTCAGGATTGGAATGGAAGGAGTTGGATATCACATCTCATGCTAAAGGGAGGGTCTCAGGTTTGGAAGGGGAAGGAGTTGGATATTCCCATCTCATGTTATAGGAAGGGTCTCAGGTTTGGTATTAGAAGCATTGAGATATCACATCTCATGCTATAGGAAGGGTCTCAGGATTGGAATGGGAAGGACTTGGATATCACATCTCATGCTATAGGGAGGGTCTCAAGTTTGATATTAGAAGCTTTGAGATATCACATCTCATGATATCGGAAGGGTCTCAGGATTGGAATGGGAAGGAGTTGGATATCACATCTCATGATAAAGGAAGTGTTAGGAAAGATTTCGTAATTGTAGGCAATTTTCCTTCCATGTGGCAACCCCTAAACTTTTTGCTGTCGTTTTTCACCTTGTTCTTGACTTTGCCAGAGAAGTGCAGCCTTCTGCTGCACTCCTCTGGGCTTTCGCTCCTTTTCTTATGGGGAAACTGACATGCCCTTAAGACAGTCAGTACCGGGGAACGCTGTTTCCCGTAGTTTCTTTTATCGTGTTGCGGCTTTAGTGCAACATGACACAAGAGGGCACTGTAAGCTAAGTTACAGCTCTCTTGGGTCTCTAGCCTTCTACAGGCCCTAGATACTCGTTTAGGATTGTATTTGATCGGTGCAAGTCATTCAGGGACTGGAATGGTGGCAGCAATCGTTTTGTGTATTTTGAGCTCCTTTTGGCGTTCTGAGCGCATTTTTCGCGCTGAACCCAAAATGGTGGCCTGGCTCCCAAAATGGCCAGACCACGAGGCTCCTTTGTCCTGTCCACTGACCGTCTTGCTCCCTTCACCTTCCCCAGGTCGAGCGACCCGGGGCCTTCCTTATTTGGGCATGTACTTTCCAGCGAAACACGGATGCTTTCGCAGGCTTCTACATGTCTTTTGTGTGCCTCCAGGGTGTGGGCTGGGATGTCTGGTCCCAATACACATCCTGGGTGCCAGAGAGTCTAGGGTAGTGTGAATGCCTGGGACCACCGTGGTCCGTGATTGGTCCACGTATGGTATGTGTGTTGATGAGCGGATCTCCCATTGGCTCCCCTCCGTTTTGGCGCAAAGGGAACCGTGGATAAGAGGGGGCTGGAAACACCACTACCATGTCGATCTCCTGAGTTCTCACGAACGAAGGAATACAGGAGCCAAGTATCCTGCAACCAAGAGGCTGGACCGAGGAATCGCTGGTGACCCGCTGAAGGACTCCTCCTTTGCACTGCTGTCTTCCTGTGAAACCCTTTCCTCCTTTGATCGAACCAGAAGGCCTGTACTGGTGCTTCGACCTTTGGAATAGCAGGAACAGCTATTCCCGGCGACTTCATCATCTCCTGCCAAGTAAGCCTTCGAAAGTGTCTCTGGGCCATCCAGTTGACTGACCAGCTTACAAGGGAGTCCTGCTCTGTAACCGCCGCCAGGTTGTGTTGTATCCCGAGTCCTTGTCACTCTCCCACGCTTTGTGCACTTGGCGTTCCCAGGTCTGAAGGGAGGAGTGTACATTTGGCTCGGATACACACGGCCGCTCCGTTGCCCTGCGGTGGTGACAAAACTGTGCAGGTTTCTTCGATTGGGACGTCTTTTTGCTCTACACGACGACGAGGCATTTCCCGACTCTTCTGAACCTGCCAGCTGCTGAAACTGACGTGGAGAAGCCTGGGTCTGCTTCCATCGGGGACCGGTGAGTAGTTTAGCTAGGATCTGGTCGCCCTCCTGCAGTAGCCCATTGCTTTTCCCCGCTGTGTAAAAACAGCACCCTTTTGTCCGTACTCACGCTCTGCTTCTGCTCGCTGTGGAGGCTGCGCTTGAGTCGCGGAACCTGTTCTTCTTCTGTGGTGCACTAACCCGAACTGCCTGACTTCCTCCGAAGAGCTTCTCCTTTTGCCCGTTGGCACCAGCGTGGGCAGGTACTTTGAGCACAAGGCTCCACTCTTCGCAGGGCTCGGACTTCCATCTAGTTAGGTGCCTCTGAAGGCGAACTGAGTCTAAAGCATTATCGCACTGCCTGTTTTCCTTCCCTTGCAGGTGGACTACACATTTCGTGCCTCTAATGCTTGAGACTGTCGTGTTTGTATATATATTGTGTTGATATGGTATGTGTTGGCTTAATATTGTGATATTGTGATTTTCTCGCTACGGTCGTTGTTTTAAAGGCCTTAAAATAAATGTGTTTATATTTTTGATGTAACACCTGTTTGGAGTAGTTTGTAAGCGCTCTTGCTTTGTGTGCTCATTGCGGGCTTTCAGTCACCCTCACCCCTCTTGAGACCTAGTCTTGACCGCCGCGATCGCTACCTTGATTGGTCTGGCTCGTCCAGAGGTTACCCTGTTCCAAGTAATTAGGTTGGCCTTCTGAACTTCTGCGCCACCAGGACAGAGTTCAGAAATCCGTCTTAACAAATTGGTGTACAGCGGTGGGATACGACTGAAGGTATCCAGTGTTGCGCACGAACTAAGGCATTTCAGGTTATTCCAACCAGGACACGTAGTGAATTGTTGTAGTATAACTTTAAAAAGGCCATAGTCCTATCTAACAGTATGGAAACAAATACCTTCTTAACTTTAAATGCTTCCAAATCAGAAACATTGAAGAAGATGTGTGCGGAGAGAGGTGTTTCCTCTCAAGGCACGAAATTGGAAATGATCCAAAGAATCGTGGCGTGGCAAGAAGCGCAGCTTGACGCTATAACTTCTGAGGACAGTGCGGAAGGTGGTGGGGCTGCTCTCACTGGTAGAACCGACGGTTCTGCCGCCGCACTGATCCATCGCGACCACAAGGACAGGGAGGACCAGATGTCTAATGTTTCCTCTGCCAGTGCTGATGGGGAGGCTATGCTTGAATTCAAGAAGCAAGAGCTGCGGTTTAGGCAGCAGGAGCTTGAATTCAGCATAGCCAAACTAAAAATCGAACAGGCAGAAAAACAAAAAGACAGGGATCACCAGTTGGAACTGGCCAAGCTTCAGTTTGCAAATGGGTCCAAGGGTCCTGGACATGGGTCTGGGGCCTCCTCTCATCCATGATTTCCGAAAGATCTGCTCAGTGTGTATGAAGAAAGGAATGACATTATGGACTGGCTGAATGCGTTTGAGTATGCATGCGAAGTTCAAGAAGTTGACAATGCTGATAAGATTGCGTGGTTGCTCAGTAGACTGCCCCATTCTGGCTGTAGTGCCATCATGGAAATGTCGAAGGCTGAGCGAGCTGATTTCGCAATGTTAAAGCAAACTCTCATTTTAAAGTTTGGGAAGACTCCGGCCCAATATTTAAAGCGTTTTCGAGAGTATAAGAAAAAGGAAGGTGGTACTTGGGTATCTTATGTCGCTGAATCCTTGAAAAACTTAACTGGCTGGGTCGAAGGTTATAAGGTTTCTACCTTCGAAGGCATGATAAATCTTGTCATGCTGGAACACAGTTTTGCTTCTTCTTCCCCGGAGCTTAAGCAGCATTTGGCCGATTTGAAGGAGATAGATCCTAAGAAGCTGGCCATTGCAGCAGATTTATGGGTGTCACATCGAGTGTCCCATAAGGACAAAACTCATCCTGGTAAGCAGGAGGAAGGGAAAAAGTCCAAAGATATGGAGGGTGGAGAATCTGCTAAATCTTCTTCCCATAAGGGCCACAAAAAGAAAAACAAGGGTAAGACACAAGAGAACTCACAGGGTAGTGGAGGTCAGCCTCCGAAACAGAACTCTGGTTACAATAAGCCTCCCTACGTAAACAGACCCACTGGGGCTTGTTTTTCTTGTGGAGCAACTGACCACGTGAAGGGGGATCCCCGTTGTAAGGTTAGACCTTTGGGGGTCCACTCTGCTAATCTGGCCTTCTCCTCCTACGAGGAAGAAGAGATTACAGGAGCATCCTTCTCCTCAGACTCATTTCCCAGCGGGATAGAGGCTGAGGTAGTTTTAGTGTCCCTGGGTTCCTGGGAGCCTAAAGTCGCAGAGGCTTATGCTAGGATTCCGGATAATACCAAGCACTACTTTAAAGACAGTGTGCTGATCAATGGAGTGGATACTCCAGCTCTTAGGGATAGTGGGTGCAGTCGCACTGTAGTGGATTCTACCTTGGTAGACTCAGAGGAAGTTGCCAGAGCTACTCTGATGCCCACTAAGTTGGCTGACGGCCCCCTCCGTATGTTTCCCGTAATACCTGTAAATCTTACTTTAAATGGTACAGCAGTCAGGATTCCAGTGAGCATTCAGAGAAACGTCCCGGGAAAGGTCTGGTTAGGTAATGATCTCAGAGCTTTAGGGCTCGTAGGAGACACTGCCGAAAGACCCTACACACAGTCTCAAGCACGGGCAGCATTGGCCAAGTCCAATACGCCGCCCCAGCCAAAGGGGAAACCCAAGGCGAAAGGAGTCAACAAGTCACGACGAGGGAAAGAGAATATTCCCCCGAGCTCGCCTACCACTGCGGTGGAGGAAGTTGGTCAATCGCCCGGGCCTGACGAGGAGGTGGCGATGCCTGAAGTATTCGACCCCAACGATCATCCTGAACTAAAAGACTTGTTAGTTGAAGGAGGTCCTGATAGGGACGAATTCAGTAAAGGCCAAACTGAGTGCCCATCTCTGGAAGGCCTAAGGAGACAGGCCTGCTCCCAGCTTGAGGGTGAACCTCCTGGGAAGCATAGGATTTATTGGGAAGGTGGACTCCTGTATAGTGAGCCCACAGAGTCTACAGAAGGAGACCATAGGAGGTTGGTGGTTCCCCTTGCTGTTAGGCCCTTCCTCCTGCAGTTGGCGCATGACGTTCCCCTTGCTGGTCACCTTGGTATGAGGAGGACCAAGCAAAGGTTATCCATGCACTTCTACTGGCCCAAGATGGGGGAGCAAGTAGAAAGTCACTGCAGGAGTTGTGCCGCCTGCCAGTTGTCTGGTAAGGTTGGCGCGACAATCCAAGCTCCGTTGGTACCGCTCCCAGTTGTGGGGGTACCATTTGAAAGGGTAGGGATCGACATCGTTGGTCCCCTTGACCCGCAAACATCCTCGGGCAATAGGTTTATCCTGGTGCTGGTCGACCATGCAACCCGGTATCCTGAGGCCATCCCATTGAAAACTGTAACTGCCAAGTCAGTTGCAGAAGCTTTACTTGGCATATTTACTAGGGTTGGCTTCCCTAAAGAAGTTGTGTCGGATCATGGCAGCAACTTTATGTCGAAGTATAGGCAGGCTATGTGGAAAGAATGTGGGGTCACCTACAGGTTCTCTTCTGCATACCACCCTCAGACCAATGGTCTGGGGGGGCGTTTCAACAGGACGTTAAAGAGCGTGATTGGGGCTCTGGAGGAGCCTCAGAGAAGAAAATGGGATCTTCTTGTTTCATGCTTACTGTTTGCCTACCGAGAGGTACCACAGGAGGGTGTTGGCTTCAGCCCCTTCGAACTTCTGTTCGGTCATCTCGTACGGGGACCCTTAGCCATCGTCAAAGAGGGATGGGAGATGCCCACTCCCACTGTTACTACCAATGTAGTTGATTATGTGCTAGGGCTCAGAAAACGGATGGTACTTCTGATGGGCTTGGCTAGTGATAAATTGAAGGCAGGACAAGCGCTGGTGAAACCTTGGTACGACCAGAAAGCTTCCCTCATCAACTTTACACTTGGTCAGCAAGTCCTGATCATGAATCCCATAAGGCCTCGAGCTTTACCGGACAAATGGTCAGGCCCTTACCCAGTGGTGGAGCCCCTGGGTGAGGTTAACTATTCAGTGGACCTTGGAAGGCCTGGACAGGCTCCAAAAGTGTTTCACGTGAATAGGCTGAAGGCTTTCGGCCCAAGCGTCGAAATCACAGCACTGCTACTGGCTTCAGACGTTGCGGGAGAGGAGTCTGAACCTCTCCCCGACCTGTTCCCAAGCAGTCCTTCAGATAGCTCTTTTGAGGGTGTCCGAGTGGCCCCTCACCAAAATGGACAAGGCTCAGTGGTTTACCTTGGACATGAAGTAGGTGGAGGGAGGAGACAGCCTCTACCCAGTAAAGTACAAGCAGTACAAGACTGGCCTACCCCCACTACGCAAACCCAAGTGAGAGCCTTCTTAGGACTCACGGGGTATTACCGCAATTTTGTGGCAGACTATGGCACCATAGCTGCTCCTCTGACTGCCCTCACAACTCCGAAGAAACCCAAGAAGGTAACTTGGACCGACGAGTGTGAGAAGGCCTTCAATGGCTTAAAAGACTCCTTGTGCCAGGCCCCTGTCCTTAGGACACCTGATTATCAAAGACCTTTTATCGTGCAGACGGACGCCTCTGACACTGGGATAGGAGCTGTACTATCACAAGTAGATGAGAAGGGTAAGGAACACCCTATCGGTTTTATTAGTCGCCAGCTTAAGGACAGAGAGCTCAGATGGTCCACGGTAGAGAAAGAATGTTTCTCTGTTGTGTGGGCCCTAAGGAAGCTGAGGCCCTACCTCTATGGGACCCACTTCACTGTGCAAACTGACCATAAGCCGTTAAAGTGGCTAATGAACATGAAGGGGAGAATCCAAAGTTGCTTAGGTGGTCCATAAGTCTACAAGGCTTCGACTTCACTATTGAGCATAGGCCAGGTGTCCAACATAGCAATGCTGATGGGTTGTCCAGAATGTTTAACCGACCTGAACAAGAGACTCATCCAGGGGTGGATTAGTTCCCCCTGTCCATAGTCTGGGAGGGGCGAGTGTTAGGAAAGATTTCGTAATTGTAGGCAATTTTCCTTCCATGTGGCAACCCCTAAACTTTTTGCTGTTGTTTTTCACCTTGTTCTTGACTTTGCCAGAGAAGTGCAGGCTTCTGCTGCACTCCTCTGGGCT